>NC_087159.1:2570000-2652500 GCF_035594125.1 Scylla paramamosain | reverse complement strand
CTGGAGAAGTCAGGCGCGGCGGCCGGATGCGCGGTAGGCCCGACGCTGGGGAAAAGAGTAGTGGAGGTGCCTCGTAATGAAATACAGGCGTTAAAAGTGCGAACTAAAGACGGTGTTCGAGCTGAGATACGACACGAGGAAGTAAGATTTACGTGCTGACAACCGCCATTATTCGCGGCCGCAAGAGCCCCGGTGTTGCCGTTCCCCGCCCGCTACTCCCCGCGCCTCGTAAACTGAACAAACAATGACCGACAGACAAGCAGTCGCACTCGATGAGAGATGCGTGTTTTTGCTCGTCTGCCTGAAGGTGCTGTCCTGCCTCCTGTCATCCCTCAGTCCATCCCGCCCCGCCCCGCCCCGCCCCTGCAGCACCAAAGGGACCTTCAGGGGATGACGTCGCCTCGGGTTCCCGCGACCCTGCCAAGTTGTGCTGCTGGAGGTCAGCGGTTGAGGTCTTATTCGCTCGTAAATTTCAAATAAGCGATTTGTCAGCGTTAGGGAAGCGTGGGATGGATGTGGGACGTGGCCTGAGGGAGGACTCCAGGCAGTGAGGATCTTGCGTTTGGCCTTAACATTCAGACGAGCCACTCAAGCACCCTCCAGCTTGTTCGACTGCACACACACACACACACACACACACACACACACACACACACACACACACACACACAGAGGACAATATGTATCGATGAATCTCCGCAGTGCCTCGACCTCTGAAATCTGAACAAGCTGCCACTGCCTCTGCCGGACACCGACCCACGCCGCGGCTGTGGAGGAGGGCGAGCGGGAGGGGTGCGGGCTGCGGTCACTGGCCTCATCAGGGAGTGACCTGTGCCTTGTAGTAGAACCGCGCTACAGGATATATAAGGAAGAGAGTTGAAGATACAAGTGACCCCAATAATTTGTGATAAAACTATAGTATTAATAACGACGGCGATAAAACTTAAAAGATCGACGGCTTTTGTTCTGTCAGTTAGACTCTGCCGCGTGGCACACCAGATGCCCTCCGCTCCTCTTTGTCTCCTTCGGCGGCGCGGCGGCGTGTATTTCCCTCACGTGCTGCTCCGTGGTTGTCGCTCGGAGGGGAGTCCTGATGAATGGCTCCCGTACCAAGACTCACGGCTCCTCCTCTTGGCCTCGCCTCGTGACCTCCTCCTGCCTGCCTGCCTGCCTGCCTGCCCGCCCACTTGTCTTGACCTTCACTGGTGCTGAAATGTATAGTAGTCTCCGTGTATTCCCGTGTTGTTCTCTTCTACGTGTGTTGCTGTGGTGCCCTGCCTGTGTGTTGCTGTGGTGCCCTGCCCGTGTGTTGCTGTGGTGTTCTCTTGTGTGTGTTGTGTTGCTTTGCCCCTGTGATGTTTAGAAGTGACGTTTTGTATAGAAATGAAGATGTGGTTGGAAGTTTTTGCAGTAAATTCCTGAAGGCGGGGAAGAAGGGTAAAGGATATGTGTATTGTGTGTGTGTGTGTGTGTGTGTGTGTGTGTGTGCGCGCGTGTTCAAGGCCAGGGAGTCACAGCAGAAGGGAGGTCGAGGGCGTGGGTGGGGCGGGAGGGAGGCGTGGGCGTGTGTTTCTTAATGCTGCTGTTTGCGATAACGCCCTAAGCTTTAAATCTTCTTCCTACATGTGTTGTGTTTTGTTTTTGACGTTAAGTGAAGGCCGCTCCTTTTGTTGTTGTTTTTTTTTGTTTTTGTTGTTTTTAAGCGGTTTATTTTATGATCCTTACATAGTTTTCTCTCATCATTTAATTCTCTTCAATTCTTGTCTTGGTTATAATTTTCTTGTTTCCATCTTTTTCTCTCTTTCTCCGTTTTAGCGCTTATTTTCTTGTTCCTCTCTCTCTCTCTCTCTCTCTCTCTCTCTCTCTCTCTCTCTCTCTCTCTCTCTCTCTCTCTCTCTCTCTCTCTCTCTCTCTCTCTCTCTCTCTCCCGTGTTATTCCTCCTCCGCTTCATTCTCTTTGTTTCCTCTGTCCCTCTACTTTCCATTCCATAGAGATCACACACACACACACACACACACACACACACACACACACACACACACACACGAAGTCAGGCTCGGGGTGGTGGTGGGAGGGTGTGTTTTGGATGCACCGCTGCACTCCGGAGACCGATAGACAGCACCGGCAAGATACAGCAGCCTCCCTCCGCCATTATCTCGCCGACCCACTATCAAAACTGGGTCTGGCGGCGGCGGCGGCGGCGGTGGTGGTGGTGGTGGTGGTGGTGGTGGTGGTGAAGGTTGTGGTGGTGATGATAGTATAGTGGTGGAACCTGCAAGAATATTGTTATTGGTAATGCAGATTGTTGTGTTGACTGCGCAGTAAGGATATTGGTCGTGATGGTGGTGTGTGTTGGGCGTAATGGCGGGGGTGCGGTGGGCGGTGGTGGGTGAGTGGGTGGGTGGGTGTCGGCCAGCGCGGTGGGTGGGCGGCGTTCAGACCACCCGGGGTCGCCAGCCGCCGCTCCAGTTCCACAGGAGGACGCCTCGCCCCTCCCTCTGTTTTTGTCACCCTCACGCCGTTTTCTGTTGCAGGTTCTTGTAATTCCCTCCCCGGCCCGGCTCGCTGCTCCCGCTCCCTGCACCACCATATTATTTTTTTATACATATATATTCTGCGCCCCACTACACTTGCCCTCGTGCCTCACGCCTGTTAGATGTGGCCTTTTATTAAGCTGTAGGTGACCTCTTATTTAGCAAGACGTACCTTCTAATTAGGAAGATATGGCCTCGTATCTAACCTGTGGCACCATACTCACCGGGACGACCTTGCCCGGCCAGGATGTGGCTCTGTATTAAACAAGACGAGCCTCACCACTGGGAGCCTCAGCCCGCCCAGCACATACGAGGGACCTCTCCACCCGCCCGGCCCGGCCCGCCCCGCCCCGCCCCGCCCTGCCCCGCTGGTGTTCCTCTTCCTCGGGTTCCTCCAACCTCCACTGACTTTCTCGCGAGACGAGGAACCGTAAGCCGCGCAGGATACAGACAGGAGGCCGCACCCCGATATTCCCTTATCTTTTACTGCCCGAACTCGCCCTGCTGTGCCCGCCCCGGGGACTGAGGGGCCGCGCCTCCACCCGTCGCCCTCCACCCTCCGTCCTCCACCCGAACTGCATTCACCCTTGCTCAGACCACCCAAAAGCTCGCCAGCCTAATGGCCACTGATATACTCGTATATATATATATATATATATATATATATATATATATATATATATATATATATATATATATATATATATATATATATATATATATATAAACACACACACACACACACACACACACACACACACACACACACACACACACACGCTTGACTTTCTTCCCGCCGCCGCCTCTTCCCGCCCCACACAGGAGGAGAGCAGTGAAGGATATAATGACGCAGTTTATCTTTTTACGGGCGCTGACCAGGGGACACTTTTACGCCCCAATGAGCTGCGTCCATACGCCGCCGCGGCCTCCACGGTGATGAGGAGGCGGCGGGGCGCGGCGACGTGTGGTGGTGCAGCAGAAAGTGGCGATGGGGGTGGCGGCAGCGGCGGCGCGATGATGGAGGGGCGGCGGCCGTAAGGCATCCAAGGAATTTGGTTGTTATGGGTATTGGCGCTGTGACGAGGAGGCAAGAATGGGGCGTGGAGCTGAGGAGAGAGAGAGAGAGAGAGAGAGAGAGAGAGAGAGAGAGAGAGAGAGAGAGAGAGAGAGAGAGAGAGAGAGAGAGTAATGAAATCTTCCCTTTGGATGACATAAAGGGGCGATGATAGCGGCACCAAGGGCGTGTGTGGCGGGGGCGTGAGGGCAGCGGGGCGTATTACCAGCGGCGCGGAATGGAGATAATGATTGTAATCCCAACACAAAACACAACGCACGGCGTCCATGTTTACGCGGCTGGGCGAGGAGTGAGGGGTGCGAACGGGTCGTCAGGGTGTGTGTAGAGGGTGTTAAGAGGATGATAAGGGCCTGGAGGGGAGCAGGGAGGGGAGAGGTGTCAGGGAGAACCATAAGAACCACGAGAACCAGGAGAACCACACCCACGGAGCGTATAATAAAAGACCCCCATTATGGCACTAACGAGCTGGCACTTGTTGGCACTTTGGAGATCCTTTGAGGTGGTGGTGGTGGTGGAGGCGGTGGCGGTGATGGTGGTAGCGAGGAAGGGTTGTCTTACCGCCACAAAAGCTAAGTGTTGATTGAGGATTTCAGTAATTGACTTCGTTATTCGCTTGTTTGTGGTGTTTTGGTGACGCTGCGACGACTGAGGGGTGGCGGAGGGCTCAGGGATCAGCTGGCTCATGTCTGTGTATCTGTCCGTCTTTGTGCGTATGTGTGTGTGTGTTGTCACTCGGAAAATCTCCTCACTTAACGTACTTTTTAAAACAATCTCATTCTCTTAATTTATAAACTTAAGGATTTCTTTCATTATTAAGTCATACATTCACCCAGACATCAATCATTTTACATCCCCTTTCATCCCTCCTTGTGTACGGATATGTTATGACGCCAGTGGAGTTGTATTCTTATAGTAGTAGTAGTAGTAGTAGTAGTAGTAGTAATAGTAGTAGTAGTAATCAGTGGTAGAAGTTATCAAGATTTTCATTTCAAAGCCTTTATTTCATGATTCTAGTAATAGTTTAAGGATTCCCAACGTATCACCACCAGTCTTATTTGAATGACACTAATTTTTCATCTCTCTTTTCATGGCTGGAGAAGAAAACCTAAAAAAAAAAAGAAATATCAGTCTTATTTGAATGACGCTAACAAATCTCTCCCCTTTCTTTCCAGTGGGTGGAGGAGAGCTTTACGCAGTTCGAGAATGGCATCAACTGGCGGTCGTACGTGGTGTGTGACGTGGCCTACAACAACGTCAACAACTGGCTGTGGACGCCCTTCATCGAGCGAGGCTCCGCTAACCGCATGTACATCGAGGTGCAGTTCTCCATGCGTGACTGCTCCCTCTTCCCCGGCACCGCCCTCTCTTGTAAGTGTGGCGCTGATGGCCTGTGTGTGTGTGAGAGAGAGAGAGAGAGAGAGAGAGAGAGAGAGAGAGAGAGAGAGAGAGAGAGAGAGAGAGAGAGAGAGAGAGAGAGAGAGTAAAAGGTACATAATATTGAATAACTAAGGTAATGCAGTTGAAGAAAATAAATAGTGTAAAAATCAAGGACAAAAGAAAGACAAGGAGGACATAATAATGATAAAAGAAAAAATCAGAGAGAGAGAGAGAGAGAGAGAGAGAGAGAGAGAGAGAGAGAGAGAGAGAGAGAGAGAGAGAGAGAGGATAGTTTTTGTTCTATTATCCTAAGTAAGAGACTCCATTTGCTGTTATTTATGTTGATTTTTCTTTTGCGTTATCATGAAGGAAGCTAGAGAGAATATAGTATTTTTTTTTTTTCTCTCTCTCTCTCTTTCTCTTTTTTATGATTCCATTCTTCCGTGAAAAGTCGAGCCTAATTTTACTTTCGCGTGTGGATTACTAAATTCTCGTGTTAGGTTTAAATGGAGTCTAATTTCAGAGCTGCGTTTGAGTCTTTTATTCCAGCGGGACCTCAACATCAGGCCGAATTGTGGTACTTTTTTTGTGGGACTCGCGAAATTCCTGTGTTACGTGAAAATCAAGTGTAATTTCGTGTTTAAGTGTGACCGCTGGGGCTGAATTATTGAGGGGCGGCCGTCACGCTGGTCCCCGCACCCCGAATGCCGACCTTTACCGCCCCGAACAGCGTGTCACATCCCGGACACATTCCAGAATACTTGTGGAAATTACCTTCATTGAGGAGTTAATTGTTTACCGCTGAGCTCACCTGTTTATGCTTGACCCCGAAAGCTTCATTTAACTTCCACTTCTTGTCTTTTATTTATCGTTTTTAATTGATTTAGGTCGGGGAGTTTCGAAGTCCTCCTCTCTCTGTTCTCTAATTTCAAGTTGTGGAGTTTGTAATGACTTGTTGCTAGACTGAGGCACGATAAACACAGACCAAGACTACCCGATCACTTCCACTGAGGATATTCTTCACCTAACCTGGTATAAAGGGTTCCATCACTGCCTCCACAAGATCGAGTAATCTCTCCCTCTCTAACACACACCCTGCACAAGTAAACATCCGTACATACACTCCCCCAACTACACAAGTATAACCTGACACTCCCTTTACAAGTATCCACACGCACACACACACACACACTCTACAACAACATACTCATACACACACCCTCCATTAATATAACCACACACACACACTTTCCTTCCCATGTACCCCCACCCTCACGAACACACCCTCCCTAAGAACACTTTCACACTTTCCCCCTCCACCAAAGCACCCTCTCACCCTCTCTCAACCCCTCTCACACCTTCCCTCCCCCACCAGGCAAGGAGACGTTCTCGCTACTGTACTACGAGTTCGACGCTGCCACCAAAG
Source organism: Scylla paramamosain (assembly GCF_035594125.1). NCBI lineage: Eukaryota > Metazoa > Arthropoda > Malacostraca > Decapoda > Portunidae > Scylla > Scylla paramamosain. Next base: position 2,646,087 of record NC_087159.1, on the reverse strand, counting down.
AGCCTCCCTTCTGGGAACCCGAGAGCTACAAGCTGATCGACCGCATCGCCGCTGACGAAGGCCGCTTTACCAACTCCGCTGACATCATCATCAACGCCGAGGTGCGCTCCATCCCCGTCACCAAGAAGGGCGTGTACTTCGCCTTCAGAGACCAAGGGGCGTGCATCTCCCTCCTCGCTATAAAGGTACGTTCTTGGATCTTCGCTATATGATTTACTCGTATTTTTTTTATTATTATTATTATTATTATTCTTTTCAGTTTGTAATGGAGGGTGTGTTTTTTTTATCTTTGAATTCTTTTTAAATTTGTGGTTTTTGTAGTTTTTATCTTTTTTAATTCTTTTAAATTTGTAGTTTTTTTTATTTCTATTCTTTTAAATTTGAAGTACACCTAATTTTAACACTGTAATAGCATCTTTAAACAGTTTTATAATAAGGCGCCATATGACCTTTAGTTGTGGCGTCCTGAAAGATTTTTGTTTTAGTGACGCCATGAAAGAATTTTGTGTTAATCCCATCACATCACTTCTTTGCGTGGTGTAAGGAAAGGATGGGTTTCTTACGAGTGAGGAGTGGCTTTTCTTCACGCCAGAGGGGGTTTTTATCAGATCAGAGACTAATTTTACCCTGCCGTGAAAGTTAAGGGTCTTACTTCCTTATTCTTCATCAAAGTTAGGAAGTACAGACTGGGGGCGTGGTGAGGGTGCGTGGTGGGGGGGAGGGAGCGTGGAGTGAGGGTGGGTGGGGGAGCTTAGGCCCTTGATTTGCTTGGGGTGCGGGCGTCTTGCTGTCAGGGCTCAGGGGACGCTAGGAGGGGAGCTCGACGGTGCGGGTAACAGAACCTGCAGGCTGTGGTGGACCCTTATTTTGTCTCCTGCTTGACCTTTTCCCTTCCTCTCTCCTCTCCCTCCCTCTCTTTCTATTCCTTACTTCATCCCTCTCTTCTCCTCCTCTCCTCCCTAACTCGCTCCCTCCCCCGCGCCAGCGACTCGTTGCATTTCACTGTCAGAAATTCTCCGTGCAAGTCAATTGGTTCTGTGGCCGCCCCTGGTAAGTGTAGGTGTTGGGACGACCTGCCCTGCCCTGCCCTGTCCCGCCCCCCACCCTGTACTCACACCCTGCCCCCACTCCCCCACCCTACCTCTACCCTGCCCCCACGCCCCCTCCCACGCCCCCCACCACCGCCCCGCCGCGGCTCAAAGGTTCATTATCATTATTATTAAACTCGTGTCATTGATTTACCCAGCATTTTCCTCTTCTCTTTTTTTCATTGCCGCGCCGCCGTCCGTCTTCCTCATTTATTGTTCTTCCAGCAAGTTATGTGATAAGTTAATAATCACTAATTATAGCCAATCTTCACTATTAATTACGGGAGAGAGTGTGACGTATTAGACATAGATAATCAGGCGGTGGCGAGGGAGACGCGGCCGCTGGAGTGGTCAGCGGCGCCGCCTGGCCTCGGGTGGGGGTGGCAAAAAGGAGGGACTCAGGGACTGGCATGCAGGAGGGATAGGTTGAGAAAGCGGGAAAGAGGCGTGGAGTGGGAAGTGAGAGGGAAACAGGAGTGGGAGGTAGGGAATAGGTAGGAGCGTTGCAGGGGGAGAGAAACAGGGGAGAAGCCTGGAGTAGTAGGTGGGAGGACTGCAGGGAACAGGCAGCGGGAGGGAGGGAGGCAAGTAAGGCGTAAAATATGGTGGTGCGTGTCTCTTATCAGTCCTCATTTTGGCGGGAACCTTCCTCTGATCGATGAAACAGTCTCTTTTCTATTTCAATTTATGCTACGCGGAGTCCCTGGAGGGCTTGCCGCCTTCGTGCAGCCAGAGTCTTGCAGAAATTGCAACACACTGAAAATTCATTTTCCTACACATATGCATATATTTTCTCGACTTTCTAAATAACACGGCAGCTTTAAAAGACAAACCAGTGGAAGAATAACTCAACACGGCAGAGCATTACCCGCCGTGATTGCTGTGCGACATGAACACGCAGTGTGTGGAGTGGTTCGCTGCAGTCATTCTCTCCTATGTCCCCAGGTGTACTACATTACCTGCCCTGAGATCACCAAGGCCTTCACCCACTTCCTGACCACGCCCACTGGAGCTGAGGTGACGAGCATCGAGCAGGCGACGGGCACGTGTGTCGCTCACGCCCGCGAGGAGTCCCCCCCGTCCTTCCTGTGCACCGGTGACGGCCAGTGGTCACTCCTCAACGGGGGCTGCGCCTGCCTGCCCGGCTACCAGGCAGACACCGAGAAGCAGACCTGCGACGGTGAGTACCCATTGCCTCGTGCCGCATCCTGGTGCGCCCCTAGTCCCGCGTCCAGTACCGGTGTTGTGGCGGCGTTGAATTATCGTGTGTCAAGTTTCTGCGGCGTGGCGCACTGCCTGGCGGTGTTGTGTTAACGTACTACATTATTACTTCCCTGATCGAAGGGGGAATACAAGGCGCCGATCTATATCACGGCCACTTGGTCCGCGCCACGCCGCAGCATTGAGTTACGTCCCGCAGCACCGCCTCATATAAAAGTTCTCAGGTTATTTCAGTCCCCCAACGGCTCCGGGAACAAAATAGCGGCCGTCGGTATTACTGAGGAGTCTCCGCGGGTCATTGTTCATCATTAATTTTGTCGGGCGATCATAAGTGAAATATATTCTTTGGTGTGTTAATGACCGGCACGCTCAGCCCTTTGCGGCGAGGGATGGATGGCGGGGAAACAGCGCTTCGCAACGGGGAGCGGGCAGGCAAACACGGGTAGTAGGGTAGAGGTCAGCGGCGTGGATGGTGCAGGGTGAGGCTGTGCAGTTTATGGGGGCGAGTTTGGTGCGGAGGTAAAATGAGAAAAATGTTGGGTTTGCTACTTGTTTCGGGGAGGATAGGGAGGTGGAGGGAGGAAGGGAGGCAGACTGGCTTTGCAGAAGACGTACAGAACCTGAAGGTCAGAGTAGGTGGTGGGGGCGCAAGGGGGGGGAAGGTGGATCACTGGGGACGGCCTCCGCCTGCACCACCACCACCACCACCATGGCATGACTTCCTAGTCCGCGACTCTCCTGTTGTCCATTCTTCGTCCCGCACACACGCAGAGGCATAGGAGAGTGAGAGAATACTCGTAGTGAGGGACCCCCGCTCGTCTCCATGGAAGGAGAGAGAGAGAGGGAGAGAAGGAAGGTGTGCGGGGAGCGGGCCTGGCGGAGTGGAGACGATTACCATAACAATAGCTGGTGCCCTGCCCTCCCGTGCCCCGCGCCTGGCCGCGGCTTGGGCTCCGCCGCCACTCTCACGCTCCGCCTGCCTCCCCGCCCCCTGCGCTGGGCTTTCTGTGGACACGTCATCTGTGCATCTGAGGCCGAAACAACACAAAACAAACAGACAACACGGCCACAAACCCGGATGCCGGCAGCGGCCGCGGCGGTCCTCGTCGAGGCCACCGCTGTGTCTGGGACGCTTGCTTGTTGCTCGCCCCGCCGGCGGCCCCGCCAGAGGGCCGGTACGCGGGTCATTAATGACTGGTGTTGCTTGCCAGAGAGGTACACTGGGGCAGCCAGTGGCCGGCCAGGCACGGTGCGGCGGTGCAGGCGATAACGGTCTTAGTGGCCGCGCAAAGTAAACAAACTCCGCTTAATAGGGAGCAGCGGAACCTTGGCGGGCCTGGCGTACCCTGCGGTGCGGGGTACACCAGCGCGCTGCGCACGCACGCTCACTCACCCGTTGCACATCGACGAGACTTTCCAAATTGGGCCTAGTGGCGTGGCCGCGCGGGGCACAATAGACTATCAAATTATCACTTTTAATCACTTCATGCGGTCGCAAATTACATCAGGTCGGAGGTCAGCCAACATTTGCTTGATATCAACATTGAATTGTGATCCGCAGGCACGACCTCGACTTGACCTCCCGGCGAGGTGACGGAATAGCGCGGGGCGACCATAAAAGTGCAAGAATTTAAGAGATGCCAGGTCAGAGGTCACGTCTGAGGATCCAAGGTCAAGGTAATTCAAGTGATTCTGTCCCGGCGAGTCAGGCGGAACAAAAAAAAAGACTCAGTAGTCAGTCTTGTTTGTTTATGATCAGCCTGAGCCAAAGCCACATTCTAATGCTGATATTTATACGACTAAAAACAAACTTGATCCTTGTAATTGGGCGGCAGTTAAGAAGTCGTGGCGAGGCGGGCGATAGATGGATAAAAATAAAGACATGTAAATGTTTGCAAAGGTAAGTTACGAGAGGGATAGATACTAGATAAGAGAAAATTAATAAACCTGTAATCAATGTGGCTGAGGGGCCCTTTAGCCCGCTGGTGTTAAATTAATAATCTTGCCTTTCGGGGCGACCAGTTCAGTAGCGCGGGAAGGCGGGGAGATAAAGGAAGGGTCGAGCGTGGCTGCAGGGAGGCGACGCTGAGCAGAATACGGATGAAACACACCGAGGAAAAAAAAAAAAAAAAAGCTTATAAATACACGAATGGGCGAATTAAAAGCTGAAATTAAAAGACGTAAGTTGGAAGGTAGCACAGGGAGAGAAACGAGAGGAGTAGGAGGAGGAGGAGGAAGCGAATCATTATAAGAAGCGTAAAAGAAGTAGGAGATTATAGATACATGAAGAAGTGAATTAGAAGCTGCCATTAAGAGACACAAGTTGGTGGGTAGCACAGGAAGGAGAGACGGGAAGAGGAGGAGACAAGGACGCGAATCGTAATGAGAGAGAAGCGTAAAAAGAAGTGAGGGAAGATTCATTTGAACATAAATAGACATAGAGTAGCTAAAGACTTAAACTAAAAGGCTTAAGTTGGAAGGTAGCACAAGAAAGAGAAACAGGAAGAGGAGGAAGCAAATCGTGATAAGAAACAAACGTAAAAGAAGCAGCAGAAGGAAATATGTGTTTTTCTCTCTCTCTCTTTTTCTCTCTCTCTCTCTCTCTGTGTTTCTCTCTTTCTCTCTCATTCTCTCGCACCGCCAGAAAACAAACACAGGCAGGTAGTGCGGCAGAGGAAATTACCTGTACGTCCCGGAGCTTACACTAATGAGGAATCTCTCTCTGCCTCGATCATTACCTGTCTATATATATTTTTCCTCCTTTTTGTGCGCCAGCGGTTGCTTCATTTCTTGATTAGTATAATTCTACCAAGCTTTTTCTTTTTTCCTCTCTCTCTCTTCTCATTCTGTTAATCTGCCATTATTTTCTCTGCGACGTGAAGTCATAAAGCAGTGAATAGAGTTGTAGGGACCGTGTTGGCGAGGGAAGGAAGGAAGGAGCAGCGGCCAGACAGGTGGTACTCGGGGTGTGTGGGTGGTGCAGGAGTGACGAGAGGGGTGGGAGTGGGCGTGCTGCGGGCGAGAGAGGGCGGAATTGTGGGAGCTGCTCGTCTTATTTCTCCTGTGGGCCATTTGCATAAAGAGGACGTAAATAATTAAGAGGAGCCAGGCGTTAAATCGCAACGTGGAGGTTCGTGCCTCTCCGCGTCCCTCCCGCGGCCCCCCCTGCTGCGTTGTCTGCCCGCGCACACCTCACCCACCTGCTGACTCCCCCGCCTGCTCCCCCTGCTTACTGTGTGCCAGGCCCTTCACACTGAGCACCGTATTCAGAAACGCTTTGCTCTCTCACCACGACTATTTTCAAAGGCCATAGAGATGATTTAACCGGGTTCTCAAGAATGTATCTCCTCTTAATAATGTAGAAATCTCGTTCATCTGTCTCTGGAGCCATTAAAACATTCTTAAAAATCTGTGTGACCAACTCCATGTAACCCTTTGAATATAGTGAAGGTGGGTGCAGAAGTGTCTCAAAATATGGTTATTAGTTTCCCCTAATCTACTGTCTGAAGGTCTGTTCTACTGGCAAAACCACCACCACCACCACCACCAGCGACCTTCACCTGCGGGCGGCGTGAGTTGCGTGCGCGAGGTTCCCCGGTGCGACGAGACAGTGGGCCGGGAGGCTGTTTGTGTCGTGGCTGTTCCGTCCCTCATCTGGCGTGCCTTTCCGCCTCCCCTACCATCCCTACCTCCCCCAACACCGCATCCCTCTTCTGCTGATCCATCTTCACCTGGGGATTGGGTGGGGAGGGAGCTGGAGGGGGGTATGCGGGGGGGTTTGCTGTGACTTGCAGGGCCGGGTCTTCCTCGCATGCCGGCAGCTACAAAGGGTTGGCGGGAATATGTACACGGGGAAGGGCCTCCTGCGAAGACAACCCCGTGACCCTCGCTTGTTTTGAAAGTCCAGAATGTTGTTACTTTTTCCCCCTTCAATTTCCTTTCCCAAAGTTGCAAATTCAAGGGGATGGGATTCCTTTAAAAGCCGCCGCTGCTTCCCGTCCGCGTCCCAGTCCTCCGTCGCTGGGTCTTACCGGGATAAAGTTAAATATGACCAAACTTTCAATTCCTGTGGATGCGCCGCGGACGTGACCTCGGCGGCCCCAGGGGGAGGAGGTCATGCTCTTAAGGGGTGCCAGTGTCTATTGGGTTTTTTTACGAGAGGCGGGGCAGCGGCGTGAAGTCTTGTCCCTGCCTCCCTTCCTCCTACCCTGCCTCCCTCCCCCGCGCGATGATGGTGTGTCTACGTAAGAAAAGTAAATATTCAGTGTCCGTGTTCCTGGACCGGCGCAGCTGCATTATTCTTTTTATACGGTTCTCAAAAATTATGGTTACACGACCGCTTGCATGTCCGTCTGGGGCGCTTTATTTTTGTTAACGTGAGAGAGAGAGAGAGAGAGAGAGAGAGAGAGAGAGAGAGAGAGAGAGAGAGAGAGAGAGAGAGAGAGAGAGAGAGAGAGAGAGAATATACGCGTGTATAGGACAAAAAAATAATAGATTGATGACTGGAATAACTGTATAAAAGAAGGAGAAAGAGAAGAATATAAGAGGAGATAAATGTAAATGAGAGAGAGAGGGAGGTGGGGGATTAAAACTTCATATCAACCAAAATACATTATTAAAAGAAACAACATTACCATCGCTTCCTCAACACTCAAACACACAACTCCAGCGTATCATCTCTCGCTACTCTCTCTTAAGCACCCACAACTTGAGTGATCATGACTGACACCCCGCTGCTTAAACGCCTTGCCACGCCCCTGCCCAACCCTGCCACACCCCTCCCCGCTTCGCCCCGCCCCTCCCGTGACTCTTGTGCTGGGGAGGTCGAACACCCCCACCCTCACTCACTGCCTTCACTGGGAAATAGAAATGAACCAATAGATTCACTCGATGGCCGCAATGAAGCTCCGAGCCGACCCTTGATGCCTCTCATTTCGCTTATTGTTATGAGTTCGCGGGTCAGACGAGTGGAAGGAGGTGGAATGTGGAAGGCTGGCCGGTAGGAGGAGGAGATGAAGGGAGGGCAGGGGCAGAAGGAAATAAATGTGGTCTTAAGAATGGAGAAGGATGGAGGAGGGAGAGAAACTGAAGGACTGCCTCAAGAACTAGGGACGTGAGAATGCATGAACGACTTAAACGACCCGGGCGACTTGCAGGTGCGTGGCCCGTCCAGAGGCGGAGATTAATGGCGGGGATTGGGGGGGGGGGGGCATTGCGGCGGCGGTGGCGGTGGCGGTAGCGGAGACTGGCTCGCTCCCTCCTCTCCTCTCCCTCTTCTCTCTCCTCTCCCTCGTCTCTCTCCTCTCCCTCCCTCTCCTTAACCTTGTCCTTGATTTTTATGATACAGCATTATGGCCGGACAGATGGTATCGCGGCGCAGCGAGCGACGGCGTAGAATATGGGATGACGGGTAGCCCCTCTCCCTCTCCCTCCTCTCTTCTCTCCTCCTTCCTTCCCTGCCATCACTGCGCGTCCATCCTCATTGCCCGCACACACCGCCGCCGTCACTGCCATGCTTCCCTCCTCGTTATGCCCCGTATCACTTCTCGCCATCACCGCCGCCACCACCACTAGCGTCACCGTAACACTCACATACCATTATTCAAGGAAATAAGTTACGGGAAAGTCTTGCATTGTTTAAGTCGCTGCATCTGAGGGAAATGGAATGAAATTGTGAAAAATGTGCTGGTATCGGTAATATGAATTCATGATCGTAAGAAAAATTTGAGAAAGAAATGGTGTTCAGGTTCTGTGCCTTGATCTTTTTTATTGTTTTTTTTTTTTTTCCTTTTTCGCGAGTCAGTGCATGTTGGCGGGAAAAGTCTTGATGCGGGAAGGAAAAAGAAAAATGAGAAGTGATGATTTACTTGATTTTTAGATGCGAGAGTATAAGATAAAATTCTAAACTCACCTGCGTATCTTGTATAGAGATTGTCTATTTATTTATTTATTTATTTATTTATTTGTTTGTTTGTTTATCCACCTATCCATCTGTATCCGTATCTGGCTGTCTACTTATTTATTTACTTATTTATCTATATATTTGTTTATCCATTAAGTATCATTTCATACTAAAGAACACACAAATTCCTCCCTTTTTCTTTTTATTATGAATGCAGTTTATTATTTCCATCTTATTCTATTTCATATTGTTTTTTCTACATGTAAAATGAGGCATACGGTTCGCCACACAACACACACCAACACACCCAGCAAGCACACATGTCATTACAATTTTTCCCAATGCTCTTTGATCCTATTCTCTGTACCCACTCCCTTTTTTCGATCTTTTTTCTGCCTCCTTTCATCCGTCGAGGCATAATTCAGTTTTATTTTGTCACCACCACAACACCACACCATCAATTACCTCACCACCACAATGATAAACTGCTAAAAAACAAATGCTAGTACAAAAACATCACCTCCCACCACCACCACCACCATTTATACCCCCTTATATTCCCACTGAGACACCGCACGCTCCCAATACTTACCATGCGGAAGCCCATAAGGACCAACCGTGTATGTTTATAAGCACTCAATGTATTTTTGAACCCACCCGCGCGCGTGTCATGTTTACGAGACGCGGGGACAGGTACGACTGGGAGAGGTGGAGGTGATAAAAGGAGAGACGTGGCTAGCGATAGGCTTGGTGATGGTGATGGTGATGATGATGAGGTGATGCATCTGATGTGTAGTGGGGGAGAGGGAGGGAAGGAGGGCGGGTGAGGAGAGAGGTTGTGTAAGGTAGTATTGTGTTAAGAGAGGCTGACGGGGACTTAGGCAACGCAACGGGTGACTGGAGACAAGTAATGGCGTGGTAAAGATGCAGCTGGAGGCGTTAGGGCGGCCACGATAAACTGGTAGAAACGTTGGCAATGAGAGCGGTTTTAGCAGAGCAGTAATAGAGGAGCAGGGAAATGTGTGTTGAGTAGCGGCGGCAGTATGGCGATGAGAGTAATAAAATGCCTGTGATGTCGCCAGCCGGTGTGGCCTCAATGGCAATAAAAAGACAGAAAGAAAGTTGTTTTTGTCGTTTGGCTAGGGAGGTAGACTGACGGGAGAAGGATGGAGGAGCAAGAGAACGAGAAAAATATCAGAAGACTGTGACAACTAAAAAAAATCAAGAGGCCTCGATAGCAATAAAAAGAAAAGAGAGAAAAAGAAAGAGAGAAAACCGTCTGTCGTACTGTTAGCTTGGAAAGGAGGAGACAGAAGGACGAAGGAGCAAGACGAGAAAATATCACAAAACTCCAGGCAATAACCGCTTTAGTGATGGCGGAGGCGGTGAAGGTGGTAGTGGAGGTGATGGTGGTGGTGGTGAGGTGAAGGAGGAGGAGCCAGGACGCCGGGGGGGGGAGCGAGTATGATGAAGAGTGTGTTGATGGTCGCGGTGAGGGATGGCTGCGGGAGGAGTCTGGACACCCGCATACAAATGTCAGCCAGCCAGCGACACGGGTACTACACCTACACGCCTCGCCCTGCCCGGAATTCAGATGCTCCTGTCCAGTGGCTCGTTGTCAGAAGTGCTATTCCCTGCTCCTTGTCCTCCTCTGCTCTCTTTCTCCCTCTCCCCGCCCCTCTTGCCTTCCTGACCATTGCACTACTACTTTATTCTTCCTCCTCCTCCTCCTACTCCTCCTCTTGCTATTTCTCTTATGCATTTCCTCCATTCTGCATTTTTAGTCTTATTTTTTTTAATGTCTGGTCCTATTTTTCTCTTTTTTCTATTCTTTCTTCTCTGTTTCATCTTTCCTCCTCTCTCCTTCTTTCTCTGTTTTTTTTTCTTAATTCTTTACCTGCCCTCACAATTTTTATGTCTTAAGTTTATTTTTTCTTTGTTTAGTCCTCCTCCTCCTCCTCCTCCTCCTCCTCCTCCTCCTCCTCCTCCTCCTCTTCCTGCACGCACAATGCCGGGTGTTTAATGGGTTCCAGTAGCTCTTCATGTTCCGAGTTCCTTGTTGTGGTTTGTTTATGTTGTATCACCTGCTGTCCCTCACCTTAATTTGAGGAGCTTGTGTTTCCTCTGATTTTAATATGCTACCTGAAGAAGAGTTAACCTCCTCCCTCCTCCTCCTCCTCCTCCTACTGCTGTTGCTGCTCTTCCTCCTCTTTCGTCTCTTCGCATGACTTTTGTTGATTTTTTTTCTATTTACGTCTACAGTTTTATTCATTTATTACTCCTTACATCTTCCTCTTCCTCCTCCTCCTATTCTTTCTTCCTTTTCTTTCATTAATACTGCTTAATTTTGCCTGCAGTTTTATCCATTTATTTCTGCTGCTTTACATCTTCCTCTCCTCTTCCTCTTTATCCTCTTCCTCTTCTTTCACTACTGCTTCCTATTAACTTCTTTTATTTCTCATCTTTTTTACTACTCATTTCTCATCCGTTACTCCTACCGCTCCTCCTCTTCTTCCACTTCTCCCTCATCCACCCCCTTCCTCCCCCTTCCCATCCTTCCCCCTCACTCAAAGCCTTCAGATGGATAAGAAAATGGACTCAGGTGTCGATAAATTAATCACAGGGAGCTGATGATGGATGTGGAAGCTGTTTCGAGATAGTGATAGTGGATGAGATAGGGAGGAGGAGGAGGAGGAGGAGGAGAGGAAAGATGGGTTATACGTCTCCCCATACTCCTCCTCCTCCTCCTCCTCCTCCTGACCTGCCCCCCCAAGTAGCTGTCTCTGCCTCTCTCCGCAGCCCCGCCATTAAAACTTATCAGCTAGATTTATGAAGACTTTTTTTTATATTGTTTTCTCTCGTGTAGCTTTTCTTTCCTTGGCTGGTTAGTTGGTTAATCTCTCTCTCTCTCTCTCTCTCTCTCTCTCTCTCTCTCTCTCTCTCTCTCTCTCTCGCTCTCGCTCTCGCTCTCGCTCACAATTTATCACCGGTCGGGAGAGGAACACCAGCGCCTTCAGAAACACAATTGAACACTCCTGCGGCCACGATGCCTCCCTTTGCATCGCCTCCGGGTTCCTGTGGCCTGATTCTCGCTGCCACTGAGGCGTGATGGGAGGACCTGTCTTTGTGGCTTGATGGCGTGGCGTTCTATAACTCCCTAACTCTCTTTCCGTAGATTTATCATGATGGTGTTTAGATTTGCAGCATCAAGGGAGATAAGATTGTTTATTTGAATGCTCCCTGTTAAGTTTCTAAGTGTATAAGGTTGGGGAAGTATGTAGGTAGCTTCTGTGAATGCTCTAGGAAGGAGTGACAGATGAAGGAAGAGACGAGGTGGAAGGAGTGGAGGAATAGGAGTGCAGTGACTTCAATGCTCTCAAGGTAATGATCTGAGACCGTGACGGATGCAGCGTTTCTCCTGATCGTCTGCTTCTACTCGTATTTGTATTGCATCTTACCACTGGAGTCCACATGTCCGTCAGGGTGGTGAGCCTTACTAGTTGTTGGAGTTGTGCTGTCTTCTCTGTGTTGTGGTTAGTAAAATGTCTATCTTTCTATCTGTCAATCTCTATCAAAATACCTACCTATTTATCTCTCTATATACATTTACACCTTCCACGTATTCACTCAGCCACATGCCACCGCCACCACCACCACCTCCTCTCCTCTCCTCTCCCTCTCTCTCTCAGTACAGGGCGGCGATGGTCACAATTATCGTTATATACTGCCGTCTGAGTCCGAGCAGTGGTGGCCTTCGCATGCACCTCACCTCCTGGCCCTAAATCGTAGCAGTTTTTCAGACGCTTTCCTACTTTCATCATCTCACTGAGCGGCATCTAGCGGGCTCTTTTCCTCTGTAAATCTTCCCCTTCTTCCCCCCTCCTCCTTCCCTCGTCGCTTGGCCTCGTTTGCCTCGATGAGTGTAAATTCAGACACATAAATCCTCTCTTTGTGCAATTATCAAGCCACGCACGATACCTTGGGACTAAAAAAGAATAAAAAGATAGGTAGCAAAAGGATTAAGGGACAGACCAGATCCTTCCCACCCTCCCTCCCTCTCTGCCTCCCTCCCTCCAGTGTATTAGTGACACACCCGGCGATTATAAACAACAATTAATACCTGAAGGAGGGGAAAGGTATAAAGTACAGCCCTGGGAAGTGATAAAGTGGTGTATAGTGTAGTGATATTACAGGGACATAAAATGCGGAAAGAGGCAACACTATATTTAATTGTCTCTTGTTTGTAAAGGCTGCCAGGTGGTGGTGGTGGTGGTGGTGGTGGTGGGTGTGGTAGTCTGGTAGTTTCTCTTGTTCCTTTAGGGTCTTTTGTGTATCTTAAATGTGTTTCGTCTCTCTCTCTCTCTCTCTCTCTCTCTCTCTCTCTCTCTCTCTCTCTCTCTCTCTCTCTCTCTCTCTCTCTCTCTCTCTCTCTCTCTCTCTCTGACATCTAAGCGCCACTGCTGTCACTGTCACCACCACCCCATTACCAAACCTGTCAACCATTAGCCGCGCCGCCCTTCGCCACCCGCCCGCCGCTCTTCGCCACCCGCCCGCCACCCATCGCCCACCCGCCCACCCAGCACCGCCGCCCATCACCACCACACCACTATTACTCATATTAGTCACCCTTGCCACTACCGGGGGTCCGCCACAGCCGCCGCCGCCACCACAACAACCATCACAATCACTTATCCACTGCCCACCACCTCGATTACCACCACCATCACCGCCACCGCCGCCACCATCACCGCCGCCGCCACCACCAGACCCATCATCCATCCCCTGAACCATTAGAAAGGAAGAAAAATGAGGGCGGTCTCTGATGCTGCTACCTCTGTTGTGTTGTGGTGGTGGTGGTGGTGGTGGTGGTGATGATGGTGTTACTACTGCTGTGATTGTTACTGCTACTGCTACTACTACTACTACTACTACTAATAATAATAATAATAATAATAATAATAATAATTGTAGTAATAATTGTGTATTATTATTGTCTGGTCTCTCTTCTTCTTCTTCTTCTTCTTCTTCTTCTTCTTCTTCTTCTTCTTCTTCTCCTTTTTCCTCATCTTATCGTCTTATTCTGTTTATTTTTCTTTTTTTTTTCTCTCTATTCCTGCACCACCACCACCACCACCACCACCACCACCACTGAGAAACAGAAACACACCATTCACCACTTCTACCACCACCCCCACCACCACCCCTCATCCTCACCCACCGCCACCGTCCTCACACCCCACCCCAGCCTCCCCGCAGCCAGGGCCGTCACGCCGCATCTCCCTCTCCCTCGCCATTACCGCAAACAAGGGAATCAAGGCGCCCATGTCCGGTTAACACGGGGTATCCATCCATTATTTCATTTGACTTACCTTTCGCGGCCGCCCAGGTGGAAGAGGATCATAAGTTTGAGGCAGAATAGCGATGAGATTTTAATTACAGGTTTCGGAGAGTTTATTTACCAAACCAGTTCCCTGTGGCAGGCCTCCCGGGCAGAGGGGGTGAAGGGGAGGTAGGGCGCTACGGGACGGTATAGGAAGGTATGGGAGATAGCGGGGATTGGAGGGGTATAGGTAGGTGGGCTAGGTATGGGAGGGTGGAAGGGAGTGGGGGATGCTTGGGTATAGGTGGGTTAGGTATGGGAGGGAGGGATGGAGGGTGACGAAGCAGCGTGGAAGGGAGGAACGGAGAGAAAAGGTGGGACAGAGCAGGAGGCAGTGAGGTGGAAATGAGTGGAGGGAATGAGAGACAAGCGCATAATGAGCGGCGGGGACCGTGAATAAAAAGATGGAGGGGAAGAAAAAACATGTAGGGAACGGAAAAAAAAAGTGCGTGAAGATGAAAGGAGTTAAGAGGAAATTGATTAAATAAAATAGTGTAAAAAGAATAGAGAGAGAGAGAGAAAGAGAGAAAAGGGGAAGTCATGATGAAGGAGACGAGTGAGGAATTCAGAAACCGTTTGTGGCAGGAATTGTAAGAGAATTAAGATTTTGACCGAGTCCATTAATACGAATGAAGAAAAACGAGGACACAAAATAACACGAATAGAATAGAATAAAAGCACTCTGATTAGAAAAAAAAAAATAAAATAAAATAAAACGAAAATCAAACAAACAGTAGACAAATATCAAAACAAGGAACAAATTTAAGAAACATCCAAAGACAAAAAACTGAAACAAATGAAAGAGAAACAAAAACAAAAAAAATCAAACTAAACACAAAAAAAAAAACAGACAAGTACCAAAAAACAAACACTAAACAAAGAAACACCCAAGGACAAAACAGTAAACAGCCAACAAACGTTGAAGTAAAAGAAAAGAAAAAAACAATAAATAAATAGGAAGAAAGCAAACTGTACACACACACTTAATGGACTGCCTGGGGACGCTGCCTCTGCTCCTGAAGGGGGAAGGAGGGGAAGGGAAGAGGGAGGAGAGGGAGATGGCGGGAAGGGGGAGCGGCGTGCCCTCACCTGGTGGTCGGGGAAGACTTGTTTGTCAGAGAGAGAGAGAGAGAGAGAGAGAGAGAGAGAGAGAGAGAGAGAGAGAGAGAGAGAGAGAGAGAGGGGGGGGGGGGGGGGTGGAATAGACATGGGGGCTTTGGGGATATGGGGAAGGCGAGGGAAAGTAGGGATGCGGGGATGAGAGGACGAGGAGAGGGTTGAGGGGAAGGGTTGAGGGATGGGACAGAAAGGGTTGAAGGGAAGTGGAGGCAAAGGGTTGAAGAAGAGGGGAAGGGAAGGGTGGGTTGAAGGGCGGGCGCAGGAGACAGTGGCGTGGTGGTCAGGGAGTCAAGGAGTCGGCGGCTGCAGTTTATGGCCAAGAAAGGAATCTTGTGTAATAACCCATTGGTATCTTGTTCTGCCTTGATATTGTACGCTTGTCTCCTCCTCCTCCTCCTCCTCCTCCTCCTCCTCCTCCTCCTCCTCCTCCTCCTCCTCCTCCTCTTTTTCTTTATCTTCCTAACCGTCTCCTTCTGCTCCTTCATCTTTTTTTTTTTCTTGTTCTCATTATTAATTCTTACTATTTACTTTCTTATTTTTATTTATTCACCTCCTCTTCCTCCTCTTCCTCCTGACCGTCTCCTCCTTTCAATTCCTTTTTTTTTTTTTATGTCTTCCTAGTCTTATTTTTACTCATTTTCACGTTTCCCTTGGTATTTTCACTTCTCCTCTTCCACTTCTCCCACACCTCTCTCACTGCCACACCTTCCCTTAACCATCAAAAAGGACAACGAAAAACATAAACAAACATAACAAACCCCAAGAAAAACAGCACGAAACACAAAACCACCAAGAGGTAATAAATTTAGAAAACGATCTTTATTACTCCCATGGGCGGGGTGTGGGCAGGGAGGTGGGTGGGCAGGTGAGCAGCAGGACAGGTGTTGTGGGCGTGGGAGGTGGCTGGGGCGGCGCTGCGGGCGTGTGGTCGGTAATGGTGACGAATGAACTTACTCTCACCATCATAATGACCTCCTCGTTCTGTCTCGTCGCTTAATGGATCGCGCAGCAGCAGCAGCAGTGGTGGTGGTGGTGGTGGTGGTGGTGGGAATGTGTGTTCTAGTGAATGATATGACAAATAGCTAATGGTGGTGTTGGTGGTGGTGGTAGTGGTGTTGGAAGTGGTTTTGTCTTGTCCAGCATCTTGTAAACGTAAGGGAAACAGAAGAGAGAGAGAGAGAGAGAGAGAGAGAGAGAGAGAGAGAGAGAGAGAGAGAGAGAGAGAGAGGACATCACAAAGAAAGGCGATAAGAGTCATCACCACCACTACCACCACCAACACCATCATCATCACCATTGGCACATTTATCACACCTTCTGACACGCGTACTACAAATCGCACAAAGCTCCCAAGACAACAACAACAAAAACAACAACAACAACAAAGAAGAAGAAGAAAAAGAAAGAGAAGGAGAGACACTACATTCGTACACACATAGAGCAAAAATCCCGAGCACTGCCTTGTATATATAACGCGAGGGAGTGAGTGTCCATCTGTCTTCATTACCCTGCGGAACCCCAGCTATACCCAGCAGTCTTGTTTTGCGTTGCCTCGTTCATAACCGCGGCCGTTGCTATCACGGCTCAGGGCTCACGGGTTAGGGAGGGAAGAACTGAGGGAAGGGGGTGTTCAGGAGGGGTGTAAGGGCGCCTGGGAAGCCCCTGGGATATAATTGATTCAGAACTGCCCAGCCCGTCGTATATTTCGGAAAGGACTAGGGCGAGGACGAGGAGGACAAGTTTGGGGAGCTAATGTAAGCAGGAGGTGGAGGTGTGGTGGTGCATAGTGGTGGTGGTGGTGGTGGTGCTATATATATACAGTCGGTTACAAGTAGCACTGGTGATGGTGGTAGTTAGAGATAATCGCTTTCTCTATTCCCTCCCTCTCTTTCTTCTCTCACTGTTCTTCCTTCATCTTTTCTCTCCCTGTTCGTCCTTTTTTTTTTTTTTTTTTTTTTTTTTTTTAGTTTAGTTGAAGGCTACGCGCAGTGGTGGTGGTGGTGGTGGTGGTAGTGGAGGGGGCCGAAAAAGATATGTGTCAGTGGCCTGGGTAGAGCACCTGTCGGGTGGGCTGATGTTACCTGTCCCGAACCATTGATAGAAGTGATTAAGAGGTGAAGATCTCTTGTGTGGAATACCCTTTGTCCTTTGTAGCCTTCTCGTACTTACCTCCCTCCCTCAGTACACACACACACACACACACACACACACACACACACACACACACGCCTGGGATGATGGAAGTGGTAGTTGACAGTTTCTCAAAGTTAAACTCAGCAGAGGAACAAAAATTAGACCAGTTTTTGATCAGTTAGGGGATAAGGATGGGCGATGGGAGGGAAGGAGAGAGGGAGAGGTTTTGGCGTAGGGGAAGAAGAGCAGCGGGGTTCGAGGAAGAAGAGGAGGAGGAAGAGAGGAGAGGAGAAGCAGTGAAGGGGAACTAAGAGGAACAATGCTTTGAGGAGCAGCGGGAAGAGCAGAACGGCGATTCATCTTGAAAGTTGAATATTGCACTGAAGGGGCGAGGTCCTGGAGGCTTGTCTGTGTCCATCCTCTGTGGTTTTACTTCACGCATTCTCTCTCTCTCTCTCTCTCTCTCTCTCTCTCTCTCTCTCTCTCTCTCTCTCTCTCTCTCTCTCTCTCTCTCTCTCTCTCTCTCTCTCTCTCTCTCGTGTCCCCATTTTGCCGAACACGCTTCTCTTACACCATCCCCTGCCCTCCTCCTCCTCCTCCTCCTCCTCCTCCTCCTCCTCCTCCTCCTCTTCATCTCCCCCACCCCAGTAGCCCTGCAGTGCGCCCTTACCAAGACGCCGCCGCCGGGAGAGTAGAGGCAGGTGGGCGGGCGGACAGCCTTTTCCTAACCTGTGTTATCGTGCGGCGCCATCACCAAGTAACCTGATCTCCGACCCGCCAAGGAGCTGCTTCCCTCCGTCCCTCCTTCAGTCACCCCGCCTGCGCACCCTTTCGTCCCCTTACTCTCCCCCACCTTCCTCGCTCTCTCTTCGCCCGCACCGGACTCGAGGCGTAGGTTGTAATCACCAGCCTGTCTTCGCGTCTCTGCCATAAAGAGTAAAAGCTTCGTTAGTCTACAACTGTCATCACTAGGCGCCCTCAGTTCATCTCTCACCCGTTCTCAAGCTAGCCACTCACTCAGGCCTTGTCTATCACCGCCGTTAACAGGACTGTCTTCTCAAACCCCAAGAACTCCTATCATAACTATTCAAAGACCACAAAAATAATTAGTTGGTTCTCATGGACTTTTTTTTTCTCATTTGTGATGCCGAGTCCTTGTTAAACTGTTACTACCTTCACGAAAGCGCTCCTTAAAATCCCAATCACTTCCAGTACACCTTGTTAAAAGTAATCACAATGAGAAGACGAAACATTTGAGGATACGATGCAGAGAAACATTTCATATATCACGTGTTGTGTTCAATAAACCCCTTTTAACTTCCTTTTATGGTCAGATCTGTCAGTGAAATTAGATGGAAGGCTGCAGCGGGAGGTGAACGTGTGTTTATGCGTGTATGTCAGTTCGTGCGTTCGTTAGTCCGTATTCGAAGTGATCCAGGATGCGTCGTTCACCAAATGACCGCGTGGTGAAGTCTCCTGGGCGTTGCTGGGCCGCCACGCCACGCCACGCCCTCTTCCTCTCCTTTGTCACTGCTTACCATTCCCTCCTCGCCTCCATTCCTCGCCATTCACACCAGTAACCACTCCCCTTCCTTTCCTTCCCGCCACGAGTGCTTGAGCCATCTTCCTTTCCCGTCTGATAAGTTCATACCAAAAACCTGCATGTCTCAACACTAAGCACCCCTCCTTGCAGTAACCCAGCCAGTGCCTCCCTTCTCTTATCTAGCTAGCCTTTCATCCCCTCTCCTCCTTCCCATTCCCCTCACCCTTCACTCCAGCCTCCCCCTTCCCTCTCCTCCTTTCCCCTCCCCCAACCAACCCTTTCCCACTTCCCTCCCACCATTGGCACCACACACACGCGCGGCGGCCGGGAGGAGTGCGTGAAAGGCTTCATTAGCGGAGTTGTGGGCCGGAGCTGTTTCCTCCAACGTCGATTATTTTGGGTTTTCCTCGAGCGAAAACTTTATAGTCGGCGGGAACGGAGAGATGGCTGGGCTGTGGCGGTGGTTGTGGCGGTGGCTGTGATGGTGGTGAAGGTGGAGTGTATTCTCTCTATCTCGTGCTCCTCCTCCTCCTCCTCCTCCTCCCGGCTGCTGTGTTACTAGGTGAGAATACTGCTGCTGCTGTTTCTCTCACTCTTATTTCTGTAGTTGCTTATTTCGCTTTTTCTTTTTAGTTTTTTCTTCATCTTTCTCTTTTTTTCTTTTTTCTTTTTCTTTTTTCTCACCGTCCCCGCTGCCTCACTAGATCTGCAGCCTCCCACCCACTTTCTCACGTCTGATCTCTTTCTTTTTTGCTTCGTTTTCTTTTTCCTCGTCTTCTTCAGGTCGTTCCTCCTTCTAGACTTCGTGTCCTAGTTCCATTCATTAGTTTCTCCACGGTTCTCTTTTCTCCTTCGCCCCTCTTCCTTCGTACTTCTTCCTACTGTTTGCATCTTCCCTCCTATTCATTTTCAAGTTACTCCGACTCATTCCTTGCTCCTTCCTTCCTTCCTTCCTTCCTTACTTACTTACTTCTAAGTTTTCTTTTCACCTCCCTCATTCCATTACTTCACTTGGCCATTTTCCTTTTCCTCCCTTCCTTCTTGCCATCTACAACTTAGTCTCCCACGCTTTTCTTCCTTCCTCTCTCCCTCCGTTCTTTCCTCTCTCTCTGCTTTTCATCTTACCCCTCTCCTTTACCTTATTTGCTACCACTTCACTCATTTTTCTCTCCTTTCTTCCTTCATATCATCCACAACTCCTTCCTTCCCTCCTCTGCCTCCTTGCCTCCTTCAGTTTCTCCCTCCCATAACCTCTCCTTCGCTGCTTCCCTCACAGGGCCTCCTGGGGATCGAAAGAGAGACGAAGGGGAGAGAAAGGAAGGGGGGGGGGGGACACGGTACGTACAGAGAAACACACCCCGTAATTTAACTTTTTGGGGAGGGTAATTGGCACCGTTTGTGTTATCCGGACCCGGCCAAGATGAGGGAGACGCGAAGGGGGCGCAGGGGTGGTACAAAGAAAAATAAAAATGATGGGGGGGCGAAAGGGAAGGGAGGGAATGGTGGAGTACTGTAATAATAAATGGTAGTAGTTTCAAGGGGAGGCAGGGTCTTTGTAATTGAAGCTGTACGAATGGTATTTGTAATAGAACCCGAGGATAGAAGGAAGAGAAGGAAAAAGTAATGAACGGGAATATATATATTAGAGGGAGAGAGGGGGACGGGGAGGGAAAGCGAGGGAGAAAAGAAAAAAACTAAAGAAACCGAGGATAGAAGGAAGGGAAAATAATACAAATAAGGAACGGGAACATATATATTAGAGAGAGAGAGAGAGAGAGAGGAGAGAGAGAGAGAGAGAGAGAGAGAGAGAGAGAGAGAGAGAGAGAGAGAGAGAGGGAGAGCAGCTAAAATAAAAATAAAATACTAGTGTGTGTTACCAAGGGAGGAACTTTAACGAAAAGAAAATTGGAAAAAAAAAAGAAGGGAGGAGGGAAAACCAAATATAAACACATGAAGGAAACTCGAAGCAAGAAAAATTCAAATAAAAGAAGCAGAATGGAAGTGAGAGGAGGAATAGAAATGAAAGGAGGAAGGAGATGGGATGGAGGGTGAGTATTGCCGAGCCGAGAGGGAAGAAAAAAGGAAGAAAAGAAATATTCCATAAATTAGACGCAGGGAGAGAGAGAGAGAGAGAGAGAGAGAGAGAGAGAGAGAGAGAGAGAGAGAGAGAGAGAGAGAGAGAGAGAGAGAGAGTCCGTATCTCCCAATTTACAACTCTCTTTTACTCCCTCAGAAATATTTAATCACAGATGAACATTAAACTTTCACTGAGAGAGAGAGAGAGAGAGAGAGAGAGAGAGAGAGAGAGAGAGAGAGAGAGAGAGAGAGAGAGAGAGAGAGAGAGATTTACACTTCAGTGGCTACACAATATTTTTTTAACAGTACCACAAATAAGAGCGTCCGAGTCTCTCTCTCTCTCTCTCTCTCTCTTTCATCCCTGTTTACCCTCGAATAAAAAAAAGATGATAATAATAATGCAAACCTTTTAATCACCAGTTATTACAGATTGAAATATTGTTACCGAGTTCATTTGAGTGAAGAGGTAATTGTCATTTTTATGTGTATGCTTTTATGAGTAAGTGATGGTACCTCCCCTTCTCTCCCCTCCCCTCTCCTCCCTACGCCACACTGTCTCCTCTCTTCCTCTCCTCAACTCTTCTCTCCCTATACTACACTGTCTCCTATCCTGTCTCTCCTCTCTCTCTCTCTCTCCCCTCTTCTCCCCTCGTGGCCTGTGTTGGGGAGACAGAGGATGACGAGAAAAGGGAGAGAAGAAAGAGATACACTTATGGATACTATTTCTTCGTCAGATCTCGTGTGTGTGTGTGGGGGGGAGGGGGAGAGGATAAGGATAGAGGAGACGAGGGAAGGGAGGAAGGGAGGCAGTTAGTGGGCTAACAAGGAGAACTAACAAGCAGAGTAATCGCCAGGGAGTTGGAAGGAGGAAGAGGAGGGGGGAAGATAGAGGAGGGGGAGGAGGAAGAGGAGGAGCGCAATAGGGAAAGCCAGCGAGAATTGGATGGAGAGAAACACACACACGCACACACACACACGGGAGGGGAGGAAGGAGAGTGAGAGGGGGCCGTGTAAGGACCGAAGATGTCATTAAGTTTAGCAATTCGAAAAGTTTTAAGCAATTAGTCAAATTAGATGCAATGACGTTAAGTGCTTAGACCGAGTGATGGTGGTGGTGGTAGTAGGAGTAGAATTTTTTACGTGGTAGTGGTGATGCTTGGATTACGGAAGCAGCAAGGCAGTAGTAGCAGTAGTAGTAGCAGTAGCAGTAGTAGCAGTGGTGATGAATAGAAAATAGAGCTTTTCATCACGAGCACATTCTGTAATGGAAGCAATTCACATAATTTAAGGATAAACAACAATCATGGCGGACTAATGAAAGGAAATGTCTGTGTGTCTGATGAATGAGCTGTTTTTTGGTATGGTGGAGGTGGTGATGGAGGGGGGTGGCTGTAGTAGTAGTAGTGGTGGTGGTGGTGGTGGTGGTGGTGTTGACTTGTCAGTGCTTACCCGCCATCAAAGTGCTGTTGGTGGTGTGGAGGAGGAGGAGGAGGAGGAGGAGGAGGAGGTGCATCAGCGTCAGGAGCGCAGACAGTAATGAGCGTGTGTTTACTAGTGAGCGTCTGGCGGTGTTTGCCTGTCCGCTGGCGTGACTGTCTGCCTGTCTGTCTATTTTGTGGATATTTCATTTTTATTCCCCCTTCCTTCCATCCTTCCTTCCTTCCTGCCATGCATCCATCTGTGTGTCTTCATTTCATCAGTTTAAACTTTACGGTCCGTGATTATCTTCCTTCTTTCCCTCGTAAAAGATGACGGTAAAACAAAATGCTTCCCATCCAGGTGTGTCTTTCTCTCTGTGTGTTGTATGCCGTGCTTCCATCATCCTTCCTTCCACCTGCTTCCCTTCCTTCCCTTCTTCCTTTCGCTCGCCTTGTTTATTCTTGCTTCCCTCATTCTTCCACCTGCTTCCCTTCCCTTTCTTCCTTTTCCATCTTTCCTTCTCTTTTTTTTCATTTTCCTCGTCTTGTGTGTTGTGTTTTTCTCATTCCTCTTTCCACTTGTTTCCTTTCCCTTTAACCCTTCCCATTCTTCCTTTCTTTTTTCCTTTCGCTTGCCTTGTTTATCCTGGCTTCCTTCATTCTTCCTTCCACTTGCTTCCCTTTCTTCCTTTATATTTTTCCTTCCTTTCTTCCTTTCGCTTGCCTTGTTTATCCAACCTACCCTCATTCTTCCTTCCATCTACTTTCTTTCCTTCCCTTTCCTTCCTTTCCATCATTAAGTCCTCTTCTTCCTCACCTCTCCATCTCTGAGACAAAGACTGGAAATGGGAAAAATAATTAAATAAAAAAATATATGGTTTACTGTATAGTTTAATGCAAAGTTTTCACATTCATGAAATCTTGATGCTGAAGAAAGGTCGAGAAAAAAAAAACTTAATACGTACGTTTATCTATTCAAACTTTTCTCTTTTTTTTTTAATATCAATCCAAGTATCTTTTTATCTTGCTTTTCTTCGTTTCCATCAAGACTTTCCCCTGTAGTGTAGAGCAGATCACAAAAAAACAGTACCTTTATCTATTCAAACTTTCCTCTCTCTCCCTCTCTTTCATATCAATCCAAGTATTTTTAGTTTATCATGCCTTTTCATCGTTTCTATCAAGACTCTTCCCTGACGCTGGTGTGTAGCATTCCCCGGGGCAGATCTCCCGCGTGCTGGTCGCCTGCCTCGCTTCCCCCTCGCGCAGCAGGAAGTTTAGCCCCGGCAGACTATTTTCAGAGCTTAGTGTTGGCGCTTCTTGAGTTGTATCGTGTGCAGGGATCGTCTTTTGTTCCGAGAGGCGGCAGGAACTTCGAGGGTATTCCTCTTGATGCACCTCCTTCCTAGTTCCTCCTCCTCCTCCTCCTCCTCCTCCTCCTCCTCCTCCTTGATTCCTCTCTCGCTTCTCCTCTTTCGTCGTTCCTCCCTTGTCCGTTCCTTTCAGTGCAAACCTGGGGAAGTGAAAGAAACGTAGGAAAATATGGACCTTTGCGAAATCCTTGAGCAAACGCGTATTTCTGAGAGAGAGAGAGAGAGAGAGAGAGAGAGAGAGAGAGAGAGAGAGAGAGAGAGAGAGAGAGAGAGAGGCAGGCAAGAATCAGCGAAGCGTTGCTAATGACAACGATCAAGTGTTTAAGTAAAGAAACTGGTGATGGACTTCCCGGCCTCCTGTCCTCCTCCTTTTCCACCTTCACCACCTCCTCCTCCTCCTCATCCTCATCCTCATCCACTTTTTTTTTTCTTTCTCCTCCTCCTCCTCTTCATTTATTCCTGGTTCTGGTCATTTCCCTCTTCTGTTTAGCCCAAGTATTATCTCCTTTCCTAACTCCGGCAGGGAAAAAGAGAGAGAAAGAGATAACAAAAAACAAAAATACAGTCCTGCCATTACTTTGTCATGTAATAGCATTCACGAGTATTATCCTCAGCCACTAGCATTACATCCTTACCTCTTTTCTTATCGCTTCTTTTTCTTCCTTTTTTTTTTTTCTCTCTTTTTTCTTCACCCGGTCCCCGCCTCACCATCGTGTTCTCATCAACTTTTCATTATCACTCAGTACTCTTTATCGTGTCACCTTACCGGTTTCCCAGCCGCGCCCCCATTACCCAGACAAGCCCCTTCCGCTGGTGCCGCCCGGTATTCAGAGTCCCGCGCGCCAAGTTATAGGGTTAAAGGGATTTTGCCTGGGAATTTATTTAAGTGCTCGCGTCCGTAAGGTAAGAGGGCGAGGAGTTGTCATTAAGTGCGCTGGATGGGGATGGGTGTGCGTGTGAGTTTCTTTCATTCACTATTTGTTGGTCTAAAGATTAACCTTACTCTGGTGTTAGGAGTGGTAGCGTTCACATTGCCTGACCTTTTGACATCACAGCTTTCTTTTTTTTTTTTAACTTTTTTTTCTTCTTTCGCATCTGTTTGCATCATGTTTTGTTTTTCTCCTGTCGTATCTCGTTGTTAATGCTCTCTCTCTCTCTCTCTCTCTCTCTCTCTCTCTCTCTCTCTCTCTCTCTCTCTCTCTCTCTCTCTCTCTCTCTCTCTCTCTCTCTCTCTCTCTCTCTCTCGTTTTTTTTTTCTCTCAGTTTTTGTAAGAGAACATGAAATAGGGTAGAAAATGGGTAGAGAAGTCACATTTCATTCTTACAAGTATATTACACTTCTTACCTCTCTTTCTCTTCTCCCTCATGTTGCTGGTTTGGGAAGTGACATAAGAAGGACAAATAGAGAGATAAGTGAACCGACTAAAAAATGTAATAATATTGTGTCTGGCAGTGTATTAGCTTTTTGTATGGAGGAATAGAGATGAATGAAGGTACTGGAATGGAAAAAAAAGGGTAATAATATTGTGTTTGTAATGAAGTGACTTAGGTGGAGGAATAGATAGAGAAAAGGGAAGTAAGTGGAAGATAAGAAAATTGAGTGTGTGTGTGTGTGTGTGTGTGTGTGTGTGTGTGTGTAGTACAGTAGCTCTTCATCTACAGTTTAATTCACACACAAAAGATTAATCCACTAACCCTCCTCCTCCTCCTCCTCCTCCTCCTCCTCCACAACCATCCGTAACCCCCAGACCGTCAAATCTGCACCCCACTCCTCTCTCCACCCAGCCTCCCAAGTCCTTCGAAGCTGCTGCGGGGCGCTATTAGTTAAGAAGACCCAACCATCTTCTTTCTTTATCTTCCTCAGTCTCCATTTTCCTTCTGTAATTTTTCTGGAAGCGGCGGCGAGCTGGACTTGAATTTGATGCTTAGTTTATTGATAGGAAGAATATGGACATGGTCTACGAGTGGAGGGGGAAGTGGAGAAGCAAGTGAGGTCGCTGAGAGTACAAGTGAAGAGGACAGGTGAACAGGTTAAGGAGGATAGGGTGAGGTAAGAGGACAGGTAGATAGAATAAAAGGAATAGGAGAGCAGGTGAATAGGTTAACAGGAAGGAAAGCACAGGTGAACAAGGAGGATAGGGACAGGTAAACAAGGTAAAGGAATCGGAGAGTAGGTTAACAGGAATGACAACACAGGTGAATAAGGGCTGGAGGAAGAGAGGAGGAGGAAAGATGCTAAGAATGGAAAGGAAGACGATAGGATTGAAGGAGGAGGAAGAGGAAAAGGACACTACTGAGTTATTAGTCGAAGAAATGCAACTGCAGACACGCGAATGGCAGACGTACCCCGTGTGTGTGTGTGTGTGTGTGTGTGTGTGTGTGTGTGTGTGTGTGTGTGTGTGTGTGTCATCCGTTTTCCTCCATCTCTTCCTCCCATCACTGAAGTGTTTGTCTTTCTCTTCCTTGTCCCTTGTTCCTCTGCTTCCACCATTCCTTCACACCCTCCTCCTCCTCCTCTCCACGCTCCACTCCCCGTGCAATTCCTTCCCCTCCTCCCCCCCTCTTTCCTCTGCATACCGCCCTCTTCTTTCTCTTTCCTTCTCATCCTCTTTCCTCACTCCTTCCACCCTCGCGCCGTCGCCAAGACAACCAAGCAGGAACGTGTTTATAGTTCTTGATTTCTCTTCCCATGTTCATTTAGCATCACCGTTTTGCATTCACGAGTATCTCAGGGTTTTCTTTATTTGTTGAGCTATAAATAAAATACGTAATTAAGAGTGGAGTAAGATAAATGCTTCGGTGTTTCTCTCTTTATATATGGATGTTGTAATGAACGAAAGGCGACAAAGCAAAAGAGAAGAGGAAAAGAAAAAAAAGAGAGGCTGTCAAGAAAAAATCGCGATGGGTTCCCTGCTGTAGAAAGTTTTAAAGGTTTTATTGCATTGTTGTAAGTGGTGTAGCGTGGTGGTGGTGGTGGTGGTGGTGTAGATTTTTTTTTATACTACTACTACTACTACTACTACTACTTTACTTTATTTTATTTTTTTACTTTATTTGTTCATTATATTTTTACGTTTGTAATACATTCCGTCGTGCTGGTGTTGTGTTGCATCGTTTAGCGTTCCGTTGACGTGATGGCGGTGGTGGTGATGGTGGTGTTGGTGTCGAATCAGCCACAATGCAGAGTTGTTACGCCATCGCCCGCATTTTGTTTGTCGCAGCTGAAGGCAGATTATTGAGCCCCGCACACATGAAAGAACTCCGATAATTATTAATCACAAAAAAAAATTGCACCAAATTGAGATTAATTTATATTTATCAACATTCATACGTGATCAAAGGCGATGCGGGCTGTGGCGGTGGTGATGGTGGTACTGGCCTGCTAACTCTCTCTCTCTCTCTCTCTCTCTCTCTCTCTCTCTCTCTCTCTCTCTCTCTCTCTCTCTCTCTCTCTCTCTCTCTCTCTCTCTCTCCGCCAAGTTCTCATCTCAAATTTAAATATCTACCAAACTTTCTTTTCTTTTTTACTACATATCATCGCATTAAATTTTACATAAACAGTTGAATTAAAAGGTAAATTTCAGGACCCACGTTGAAAGATGAAAGTTGATGGATAAAGTTGCGGACGAGAGACACTCCTCCCACCCTTCCTGACACTTTTTTTTTTTTATTATTCTTTTTAAGGTACTGATGGCGAACTAGTTGAGAAAAGTTGACGGGAGGGAAAGAGAAAAGAGTGAATTTACTGGGGTGGGTGTGGCGGGGCGGGGCGAGGCGAGGCGGAGAGAGTGCTGAGAGGCTAAGTACAAGGAGGGAGGGTACGGGGAGGGACGGAGCTTTCAAGAGACAAGACTGAGGAAAGAATGGAGGAGGTTCGAGTAAAGATTGCGAAATTACTTCACCGTGTTTGAAATATAGGACCAAAAAATTTGCTGTTTGTATTTCCTATTGCTGTGTTGTCAGTAGTTGTTCCTTATGGCAGCGGCGTGAGCTAATCCTGTACTGTCTTTGCCCCGGAGTGTGCGAAGGTTGGGGTTAAGATAGCGAAAGTACTTGACCGTCTTTGAAATACAGGAGTGAATACTAATTGTTCGTATTTTGTGTTTACTATTTGTGTGTTGCCATTTAGTTATTATCCTTGATGGCTGCATGAACTAACCCTGTAATGTCTTCTCTCCGCAGTGTGCCCGCCAGGAAAGTACAAGGACAGTGTGGGCGCCGACGAGTGCCGCGACTGTCCGGAACACAGCGCCGCCGCCCACGCCGGAGCCTCAGAATGCCGCTGCGACACAGGCTACTTCCGCGCCCCCAAGGACCCCCGCGGCATGCCCTGCACACGTTAGTACCCCTTAGTATCAAGTGTTCTTGTGTATTTATAATTTTGATATTAAATGTATAGATGTGAAACTATTAAAGTAAATACACGATGTTTTCCTAAATGATGAATAGGTTTGTCATTGTTTAGGTTATGGACCGTATTCGGAAGCACTTCTTCGCCACACTGCGACTGCTTTCAAAGGGCTCTGCTATAGTTTAAATTACACTGGATTTTAAGGGTGTTTTTTTTTTTTTATTGTTCAAGGGACATTCTTATAAAATTTCCTACATTATTAACAGGAGAAACACTTGAGAGCCCAGCTAATCAACTGTGTGTCGTTTGAAAATAGTCGTGGTGAGAGAGCAAAGCGTTTCAGAATCCTGGCCTGTGTAACTTCAGTAATGATGGCACATGGAATCACGATTGAAACTTTCATTATTAACTTTTACATATCCCTCATCAGGTCCTCCCAGCAAGCCACAGAACATCACGGTGAATTTTGTAGACCAGTCGACAGTGATCCTGGCCTGGCAGCCGCCGCTCAACGAGGGCGGGCGCACCGACACCTTGTACCGCGTGGTGTGCGACGCTTGCGGCAGCCACGTCTCTTACTACCCGCCGCAAATGGCAGATGTAAGCCACTGGAGAGCATTGTCACTATATCCTCACCATCTTGATACAGTATAAGGAGCTACATATTTATTTACTTGGCTAGTTAGTTATTATGTATTTATTTATTTATCTCACCATCTTTGAATGTATCTGTGTATTAATATAAAAGAATATGGGTTACATACATAGTTATAATTGCTGCAAGCCACTCCAAAACAACATAAATATACATCACCTTGTTAAAATGTATCATAAAGTTCGGCATTTATTTATTCACCAGTTTATATGATTTTTTTTATGGAATGATATACTGTAAAAAACATGAAAACTTTGAGAGTCGCATTCTATTTCAATATACTCCAACACAGCATCAGATTAAACACACTGCAGCATGCAATACAACTAAGTACATTACACTACCAATCCATTACTGTTGAGTGTCCACCACCCCACACACAGGCAGCCCAGGACTGACTAACACTGTATCTTGCACCACAGGAGAGGTTCAACGCCACGCAGGTCACCATCAGTGGCCTCAACCCCGTCACCACCTACCGCTTCCAGGTGTTTGCCGAGAATGGGGTATCCAAGCAGGCCCCTGAGGCACAGTACCTGGACATCACTGTCACCACTGAGGCATCAGGTAAGCTGCCCACTGTCCACCACACACTTAGCTGTCCCGTACCTTTGAGTCGCAAACATAGGTTAGTTTGAGTACTTGCACTTAATGGCTGAGGTGTAACCACTTATGTACATTATGAAAGAAGATTTGGACAGTAGTTTGTTTTGCAGAGGAGAAGCAAAAAATACCACATGTTTTTTCATAATAGTAAATATATAGGACTTACAACTTTCTGCTTAGATTCAAAAGTATTATTAGGTGTTTGTAAATATGTATTTAAGAGATTACCATGTACTTTACCTCACTTGTTGAATACGTAGTTGTGTAGTGTAGTGATTGTGTGTGCGATGTAGTAATGTGAGCCTTTCCTTCCCCGGACCAAGGTCGCTTTATGGTGATTGGCTACGAGGCTGAGGGTGGGTGAACCGTCTCCTGGTTAATGCTTCTCCTCCTCCTCCTCCTCTCCTTTCTGTGCCTTCATCCCTTTCCCTTCCTCTCTCTCACACTTCACAGTAGAGACTGCCACTCACATTGATCTTTATTAACCCTATTTGTGTATATTATTTTATGTGTTACGTACTTAGATATTTTTGTATATACCATATTTCTCTCTCTCTCTCTCTCTCTCTCTCTCTCTCTCTCTCTCTCTCTCTCTCTCTCTCTCTCTCTCTCTCTCTCTCTCTCTCTCTCTCTCTCTCTCTCTCTCTCTCTCTCTCTCTCTCATGCATTTTCAGTGTGATAACTACAATAATTGTTATTCAAAATTATTAATTTATGAATGATTTCATTATCCGTAGTTATTATTATTGAGCAATTTTATTGAAAATATTAATGTTCATGCATAAGTGAGATACATCTGTACATGTTGTTCAGTGCTCACAGAAAGAGAGAGAGAGAGAGAGAGAGAGAGAGAGAGAGAGAGAGAGAGAGAGAGAGAGAGAGAGAGAGAGAGAGATTATATTTTAGTGTGACTTCGTTTTATTAAAGTGAAAGATATTTTCTCAGTGCACATATCTCTCATCTCTACCTATCCTTTTCTTCACTCTTACTGCTTTGCATGCTTTAGGATTATTTAGTAGATAAGATTATTTTGAAGGAAACTTCATTAAGATGTATATTTATGAGTTACAGTGTTAAGAAAGAATTTTAGCTGACAGAACTAAAGGCTTGTGTTTGCTTTGTGTTGGAGACACCATTGAAGTCTTTGCAGGGTTTTATACTATTCTAGTTTTCATTTGTCAAGAGCACAGCAGAAATACTTGAGCTACATAAACCTGTTCAGTCTGACATTGGGCTGTTGGTTCCAATTCTGTATTTATACCACACATTTTTTTCTCCACCATTTGTAACATCCTGCACTTCTTATTCTATTATTTCTCCCCCTGACCACTGTAATAGTAGGATAATTTAACCTCCATTGTACATATGATACCATTAAATTTTCAGTAATATATGTAAAAATCATGTGTATGTAGATGGACATCTTCACTAAGGAATGTTTCTTTGAAGTTGATATAACACATTCAGTAACTCTTAGGGGAACTGAATTACTCTTATGAACATGAGCAGGGAGTGACGAGACTGACCCAATGACTTCTCCTGCAGTGCCCTCCACAGTGAGCAATGTGCGGGTGACCAGCGTGAAGAGCACAGAGATTTCCCTGGCTTGGGATGCTCCTAGCGACCCTTACTCCGACATAGAGATGTATGAGGTAAGGAACATGTGAAACAGTTAAGTATACCAGATCATACCATACAGTTTATGCCTTAATGTTATAGTACAGTTCTTTTGTCCCTTTCACAGGTAAACTCTCAAACTCCCTGCCTTCTTCTGTATTTCTTCCTATGACTTGAAGTCTTTCTAGAGTGAGGTCTCAAGATACTTCTCCAACTTTGGATAATTCTTTTGGCCCTTTTTTCTTTAGGGATTGGCACCTCAGTGGGCCTTTTCTTTTTTCTATGTAAATTTTATTGTTCTTGGCCAGGGATTGATCCTTTTGCATAGGAAAAGCTGTCATATCTCATTTTGGAACATCATAAAAATTTGGGTAATTTATGTGAAGGTGGGACAAACTTTGAGTCACAAGAAGTATTCACTGGAACCACTGACATGGAAGTGTGAAGTGCAGAGCCTTAGACACTAGAAATATAAGAACTTCCAGGTCCTAAGATCACTTTTGGGGCCTTTATATCTCTGGTCTTTCATACTCATAAATTTTCTCTCTATCATTATGTTTTCAGAATCCAACATCAACTCCCTGTAATCCAAACCATATATTACAGGTCATTGTGCTTTTAATATACATGCCATACTTATAGAATTGGTATTATATCAACAGGTTCGGTACTATGTGAGAGACCAACACAACAACTCGTCAAGTATCCTCACCAAGAAGGAAGAGTCATCCCTTGTTGCATTGAGGCAAGGGACAGATTACGGCTTCCAGGTCCGAGCCAAGACAACACACGGGTGGGGCAAATACTCCCCACCCATTTACAAGAGGACAGGGCAGCTGTTAGGAACTGGTAAGGCTAGCTGGAATATACTGGAGACATTTTCTAGTTTAGGCCCTGCATACTTATTGGATGTTAAGACTATTTCTTAAGAAGTTGCTTATAGTTTTCATGCTTATTCAGATTATATGTTTTTTTTTATCTCCTTTTTCACAATTTTATCTTAATGTATGTTGCAATAAATTCTTTTACTCTTCCTCCTTATCTATAATCTTTTCTTCTTCCTCCTGTACTCATTCTCTGTACAACATGTAGCTTCTGTATCCTCCCTTCCCATAGTCTAGGCCTGTGCTTTGATATTGCAATAAGATCTTTTACTCTTCCTCCTCATCTATAATCTTTTCTTTTTCCTCCTGTACTCATTCTCTGTACAACATGTAGCCTCCATATCCTCCCTTCCCTTAGTCTAGGCCTGTGCCGTGATATTTGACTCAGACTGCTATATTTCCAGCCTACGTAGGAGACGAAGATAACACTCAAGTGCGCATCATTGTGGGGGCAACAGTGGGAGCCTTTGTGGTGATTGCTGTCATCGTCATCATGACTCTCCTCTTCCTCAGAAGGTGCGTTTCAGTGATCCATTTTTTTTACTTTATTATTTTGTGTTTTTGTTTCAATTTGTTTTTTGAGAAAATGTGTCGATATATCCATCTTATATCTTTAGTTATGATTTTATTATTCAAGTTAATTACTTATATAACACATTTAACTAAGTATGTAGTGTTGCTTGATTTTACTTATTGTCTTGGTATTTTGCATGACCTGTACTAAGTACAGCCTTTAAAGACTACACCTGTTTAACTTATAGACTCAGTAAAAGTTTGCTCTATCATTACAGATCTTCCATAATCTTGCCTTTCTCCTTCATATTATAATAACATGAGAAAAGTTGTCATTCAAACATTAATAAAGTGGAAATGTAGTGTGTAGCTTAAAACCTTACAGTTACCTCTGTAATGGAACTTTTCTGTACACATAATTAGATAAAGTTAGATTAGTATGTATATTTAGAATTAACATGCTGTATGGTTGCATCTACAAACACACACACACACACACACACACACACACACACACACACACACACACACACACACACACACACACACACACACACACACACACACACACACATTAACAAATTGAGAGAAAGATAAAGAAAATGAATAACTTGCATGGTCTCAGTAGTGTAGAGTATCATGGAATTCCTTTATCCGTCTCTTTGTAGTTCACCGCCTTCCCAGGTGAGGCACAAGTCTCCACACAAACATTTGGTGTGTGTTGAAAATAAATTCCTAATGTGTCACTGTATCTTGACCTCACAAGTCTTCATTTCAAACACATTTTGTATCTTGCCCATATTATTTATGATTTGGTCCTGTACATAAATTTCTTGTATGTTGGTATGGAGACTAATCCCTCAGTCTGTAAAGAAATTACACTGATGGTAATGATAATACATAGTAGTAATAATAATGCTAATAGTAGTAATTGTAGAATTATTCCTGTTGGTTATTCTCATCATTTTGTAGTTGTTTCCACCAATGTAGTTTCCACTTTTGGCTTCCGTGGCATGTCTCTGGTGGTGGGTATTCTGTGAGACTAAACTTGATGTGTTTCAATGTTTCAGCAGGGGCACAGATGAATGCAACAAAAAGCAGCCATCAGACTGCGACACATTAGAATACCGCAACGGCGAAGGTAAGGCGAGAGAGTTTGTGATAGGAGTGTTGCAAGATATAACACTATGATTTCCTTATATTCCTTTGTAGCACCCCTTTTTCTTTCATCCTAGAACATAAAACAACTAATATTACAAGTATTATTTGTATAGATTCTTTCACCACTGCAGGATTTGGTTTTATTCACCATTTTCATACCAGCCTTTAATAGTTTCCATTTTTGTTTTCGAGTTCATTTGTGCTAGATATCAAAAGTAAACTTACCTAACAGATACCACCAACTTGTGTCATCCTGCGTTACACCCTGCCTGCTTTAGAACTGGGCATCTCACCCCGTGGACCCTTAACACATCTGTGTACAGTACGTGTAGCACCCACCAGGCTCCTGCTACCCCCCATGCTCAGCAATCAGACCCATGCGCTTGTTCGCATGTCAGTTGCTACACCCTATCGTTACTCTCATTGTACAGTATGACTGGAGGACTTGCCTCATGTACTGCAGGAGCCCCATATACGTATTGCCTACACCTTTCCCTGCATCATTATCATGCTGGAACATTTGCCTGACACTTTGGTAGCCTGAGTTACATCTCCTGCACACTTATATACTACTACACCCTATGTCCCTGCATTAAGAATAATAATAAAAAGTAAGAATCACAACTGAATCCACATTTCCTTCATAGATAAAGAAAGGGAAACTATTTTTCACATCATTGTTTCCCTCTATTTTGAATAGACACTGGAAGTTTGCAGTTTTCTCACGAGTCTTTCTTTAAGACAAATTTTGGAGACCCTTTTGACTTCCATTACAAAAAAAGAAAAGAAATTTGCTGTAGATGCATTTGAAACCTCATTTCCTATTAAAAATCAAAAGTAAATAAATAAAAGCTTATATGAAACTCAGATTTGAATAATATAGTCCAAGGTTTCAAAGGCAAAGACCCTATTGTGAATATCCTTGGCTGTCAGGAATCACTCTCTGACTGCCCCACTTTCCCTCCCTCCTGCAATCACCCTCCCAGGACTGATTGTCACCTTCAGTAAGTGTAAGTCTTATGCCTGGCCCTTCTGTGCATACCAGTAGCCTCCTGCATCAAACCTCCTGTAGGGAGCCCTGCTTTGGTTGTCTAATAGTTTTGATTGCAATGTGATAATTTTTTAGTTACTCTTTCCTGGCTGAGCTGCTCCTTTTATCAACCTTGGCTTCACATTGATTGAAATACATGTAAACGCTTCATACAAAATTATTTTGCTCCTGCCATTGCTGTATTCCAAATTAGCAACTGCAATTACTCTCTTGTGTGCATTACTTTCCTGCAATTATAACCACATGCCATAACACTGCAGTATATGCTTAGCGTATTAGCATCTTACTTGTATTTGATAGGTGGTACAAGTAGTAGTTAACAATCGGATCATCAAGATGTACTGTCTAAAAAATTCCACAACAAATTAATAACCTACTTTTTGAAGCCACTAATATATTATTTGACATAACCTAGCATCCACTATCACATTGCTACTAAAGCAGATAATTCTCTGGTCTTAGAAAACCTTAGCTGCTTCATCAAGCAATTATCTCACTTCTCCTTTCTAACATTTCCTCTATAGTCCACCTAACTGTGGTACTAGAATGCAGTTTCTTAAAGTACGTACTGACAACAAGAGCCAGATCCCCCGACCCTCTGAGGCATGTGTGTATAGATCACTCAGAAACCCGGTTAGTGTAAGTCCACCCGTTTATTGTCTCTGCTGCAGAAGTGAGCCTCCCTAGTTCGTAATTTGTGTTTAACTCCCGTATTTTTACCCATCTGTTACAGTGCACGGTGTTTTGGAAAACCCACCTATAGTCCAAACCCACACCACCGGAAGTAGTAAGTATTAGTTCCCTAATGTCCTACTAACCAATGGCCAAAAGGAGAGACTGAATAAAGAAACAAAAAGGAACAAAATTTAATCTGTTTTCAGAGCAGAGTTTTGTTGCTCCCCAGTTCTAAGAGTGCTTTCAATATGATGTTTATTTTCTGTTTTTCCTTGCATTTTAAGTTTTTTGTTTCTCTCCCAAAAGCCTGACCACAATCATGAGTATGCCTTGTGCTGTGACCCCTTCCCTTGTCCCAGCCTCCCAGAGATGTCCTCAGTCATTACCTGTAGGAGTAGATACAATTAATCTAGTATTTTTTATGCTTTGCTCTACTAATGCCCTAAACATGCTTAGCTTTCTATTTTATTTTTGTTTTATTAAAGATGCAGTATAGAGGCTTTTTAATATTTGTTTTATTTCAGCTTTTTTGTGTTGCCTTAAAAGATCATAAAGATATTGATTAAGGTTTGCTGCCGAGCAACACAACACTTGACACTGATGATTTCATATGTCAGAATTCTAATTTATGTATGATGAATGTTTTATCTCATCTATATTTCAGACACCAGGTAACATATTTTGATCACTAGCATTATTTATTTATTTTATTAGTTTTTTTTTTTTTTTTTCTCCATAAAACACTATTACACTTTCATCTTGTATGATTTACCACAGAGAATAGTTTCTTCCTGCAAATGAAATGCCAAATGATCTGTGAATAAACCTGGATGCTGTGCATAATGAAAATTTGTGCTGAATAGATCTGAATCCAAGAAACTGAATCATTCACATGGGTCACTTCTTGCTTGCAGTGACCACTCCTCTCTTCACACAAGTTGGCCACCACAGAACCTACATTGACCCTCACACATATGAAGACCCAAACCAGGCCATCAGGGAATTTGCCCGAGAAATTGATGCGTCTTACATAACCATTGAAGCAATCATTGGCGGTGGGGAGTTTGGGGATGTGTGCAAGGGTAAACTTCAACTTCCCAGCCGACCAGAGATGACAGTAGCCATAAAGACTCTGAAGGTCAGTAATACTTTCTTAATAAAATTCATTGATGAAATATGTATTTGGAGTCAGGTCATGATTTAAGTGTGTGACCTCAATTGCTCAGGAGCTTAGCCTTATTAACTGAAAATTAGTCAAGAGTCACACTGATTGGTGCACTTATTGAGAACATTATAATTAATCATCACACATTCTAAGTAATTTTACACTTATATAAATTGAAGATGTTGCATTGAGCACTATTGTAATTTTTCACTTTCTTCTCCATGTGTGTGTGTGTGTGTGATATTTACACACAAACAGCCTGGTTCATCTGAGAAAGCCCGTGTTGATTTCCTGACGGAGGCCTCCATTATGGGCCAGTTCGAGCACCCAAATGTCATCTTCCTGCAGGGAGTGGTGACCAAGAGCAACCCAGTCATGATCATAACAGAATATATGGAGAATGGGTCACTTGATCATTTTCTCAGGGTAAGCTTCATTCTACTGGTTGTGTTTGGGTTCCACAAGAATACTCATTATAAATACATAGTACTCTTTATAGAACCATTCATGTGAGGTGCCACTTTACTACAGCTTTACTGATTAACATTTCCCTTTCTCCTCCAGGTGAATGACGGCAAGTTCCAGGTCCTGCAGCTTGTGGGGATGATGCGCTGTATTGCCTCAGGGATGCAGTACCTCAGCGAGATGAATTACGTTCACAGGGACCTGGCTGCTCGTAACGTGCTTGTAAATGGCCAGCTTATATGCAAGATTGCTGATTTTGGTTTGTCAAGAGAGATAGAAAGTCATACAGAAGGGGCATATACCACAAGGGTGAGTTTGTAATGTGGAGAATCATAAGATATGTTTGTCATTTTATGAAGTTGTTTATCTCGTGTCATGTTATTCCTCTGTATCCTCCTTACAACTCAACATTTCACTCATGATCCAGCAGCTTAACAACAGAAGATACTTACTTGAGCTTAGTCTTTAAACTTTTCTCATTGTGTTGCAGGGAGGTAAGATACCAGTTCGATGGACAGCACCTGAAGCTATTGCTTTCCGCAAGTTTACAAGTGCTTCGGACGTGTGGAGTCTTGGTATAGTAATGTGGGAAGTCATGAGTTATGGAGAGAGACCATACTGGAACTGGAGCAATCAAGATGTCATCAAGAGTATTGAGAAGGTATTGTATCTTGAGAATTGCTGTGGTTCAGATAGCTCTTGGGATTCACTGGTGTCAAAGAAGTACCATGATACATATAGCTGATAAGTGATTGTTTTCAGTAGAGCACCATGTAGCATATTCAAAAGGTTATACACAGTGTCATCTTATACTTAACCTCAAATCATTTGCCACTATCTACCATCTCATTCAGACAGACTAACAATTGAAACTGTAGCTCACAAGAAGAGGGTGTACAAGTATTATGTACATGGCATTCTGTGTACCAAGGATCATGTTATAAAGCCAGACATCAACCAGATTTGTCCTTTGTGCTCTCTCTCGTGGCTGAGTCTGCTTTGTCTGTAGCCTGAGTTGTGTTCCTAGTTCATACAAAGTTATTCCACACCAAGATTATCACATCAGCCATCCCCTAATTTTTACTGTGTATTATCACACCTCACCATAAATAGAACGGGAAATGAAATAAAGGTGCCATTTTCTTAGCATACTCTAAGATGCTGCTTATAAAATCTTGATGTAATGAAAATTTTTGTTTTTACACCAACAAAATACTAGAATTACATTGTTATTGTTACCCTTATATTTATACCTCTGCACATATTACAGTGACATAGGTGCTTCAGGTGAGCAGTTATGATCTAGGTGAATACTAATGAGTTAATGCCTTGTAGGGTTACCGCCTGCCAGCCCCAATGGAGTGCCCCGAGGCAATATATCAGCTGATGTTAGACTGCTGGCAGAAGGAGCGCAACCATCGTCCAAACTTTGCCTCCATTGTGAGAACCCTTGACAGACTGATCCGAACTCCTGAGGCACTCAACAAAGTGGCCCAAAACAGGTAATTACAGTACATGAACATCAGCAAGCAGATGTGAATGCTAGCTTAAAATATAATCAGGGTTCTACTTGTGTGTAAGAGTCATATTTTTGTTTTTAAGATTTCACTGTTTTATTATTGTCATCATAATGTATCATCATTATTCTGTGTTGGTCAGTAGATCCCTGATTACAATCTGTATGACTCAAGGCTCACGGAATGAAGAGTGTGTGGACTCAAAGTGGACTCAGTTGTCATTTTCTGTTGTGTTGCTGAAATTGATTCAATAGTTACTTAACACATTTTTTGCTTGAAAGCTGATGAAAGTATACTGTTGTGTACTTTGATATGTGAAGTATTGGTACAGTACAGTCTAAGAATTACAGCTTTATTTTGTTTCTTTACTTAGCTGTCAGTCAGCCAACATGAGTATAAAAAAACAAATATTATTTTAAGACTGTGTTGCTTTCATCAAACTGAGATTCACTGCTCCAGCTTGCAATGTTTTCTTACCCTTTTTGTCATGAAAGGACATACAAGTACCATATTACAGCATACGTGGGACCATAATTAAAAATGCATACTATTGAATCAATAACAGCTCCACTTATTACTGACTTCATTACTCCTGCTGATTTGTGAACACTCTGTGCCTGTGAGCTGCTGGTGCTAGCATGGCAATAGGTGTTGCAGAATGACTGGCTGGTGAGGTGCATTGCTGGTATTCTGAAACGCACTGTGTAGCATCAGTTTCTGAGAGCATTCAATATGCTCTGCGGCATCCTCTTGTTTAATTAGAGGGATGCTTTCAAGGCTGATAGTTTTTTTTCCACTATGCTTTAACTTTCCTTGTTTATCATTACATTCTTACATCTTCTGTTTACATGTATCTTTAGGGTCACTGATTACATACATATTGTTACCTGATTGTAAACAAGTAAGTGAAAAGGTAGGTGTTTGAATTGCATTCCAAAATTACAGAGATCACAGGACATGCATCACTGTGTAGAACTTCTGATAAGCTTCCTTGAGTTGTGCTTTAGTATCACTTGCAGCCTCTGCTGGAATTATCTTGTTGTGATGGCAGACTCAGGCCTTCTGAAGCTACTTGTTTTTCACTCTTATTTCTGTTACAACAACTGCTCAGACAGCAGCTCTTCTGTGTAGCCATCTCGTGTGCTTGTATTTTCTTCATTCAGAGTAACTTGGTGTATTTCTATACATTTTGCTGTAAATTAAATAAGAGTTGACTGCCAACTTAATAATTTTCAAGTAGCTGAGATGAGATCAGTGAAAGTTCATGTGTAGATAATGAAAAGTATTTGGTTTTATCCCAATCAGAATTATATTAGACAGATATAAGCATGATTGATTCTTGCTTAAAACTTTTACTGGATCTTTCAATCTTTGCTTGTAATTTTTTTCCTAAGATTTATTATTAATGACACAGTGCAGCTAAATGCAACATAGTATTAGTGATCTGTGAATCCATTAGTCATGCTTTGTCCAAATCATGTACCTTCTTCACAAGTTGCGGAAAAGTGTGCTGTTGAAGTTAGAAGAGTAATGCATAGGGCTTCATTAGAGAAAGGAAGAAACTTCAGCTACAAAAGCTGCCCAGCTTTCAATTGTGGAGAAAGTACTGTAGATACTTTTGTATTCATTGGGCAACATGTATTGTGTGGCCAAGTATACACTACTTTTCATTGCAAAAAATTAACTGAAACTTCAGTGAATGTGTGTGTGTGTGTGTGTGTGTGTGTGCGTGTTCAAGCACTAGTAAGGAGTGAGTATATAAAAGTAGAGAAAACTTTAAAATTACATATTAGTATTAGCCTGATATATTATTATTGAATGGCAGAGGAGTACCATTTCCTGAGCTCATCTACTTCCCTGGTCAATGATGCTTTGTGTGATGGCTTCAGGCTTTGTTTGACTGCATGTCCTGCTCATAAGAACTGAAAGTGTTATATATAATTTCTGTTCTTCAAACAATGTTTCATTTCTGTGTCCTCTGTCAAGGAAAATTCTTCTTTGGTATCATCCTACTGAATAAAATCTGTGGTTTGGAAATTGTGAGCGATTCTGTTTACAAACACATACGTATTTCACTAATACAATGAGTGGTGCTCGATGAGACCAGTCTTGTCTATTGTGTCGGATGACTCGTGGCACCCACACACATCACTTTCTTTTCACATGCGTAGTCCTTCTCTGGTTTGCGAAACAGCTGTTACTTCATAATGGACTGTTGGTTCATGGTACTGTACATGTATTTATT
Source organism: Scylla paramamosain (assembly GCF_035594125.1). NCBI lineage: Eukaryota > Metazoa > Arthropoda > Malacostraca > Decapoda > Portunidae > Scylla > Scylla paramamosain. Next base: position 2,605,932 of record NC_087159.1, on the reverse strand, counting down.
TTCTATCTGTAATATATTATCTCAAAATATTTTCTTCCAATCACTGCACAGCATACAGACTTCATTGAACACCAAGTAGAATATTCACGAGGGAGCTCTGTAGGGTTTTGTTTTATCTTGTAAATAAATGTATAAATTTAGATTTTAATCTGCCAGTCAGCCTAATATGGAAACATGTCTTTTGCAGGAGCATAATTTATGTACATTATTTTAGATTTTGCTTTTTATCAAATAGGTATCTGTTTTCAAAGTTGTACCAGTTCATCAAGCGGAGAATTTAGCAGATTTTCTTGACAGGAAAATAGTGTATGAGTATTGCTTTAACTAAAACAAAGGAGATTTCAAAGAAAATGTCTATATGATGTAGTAGCTTTAGTTCAGAATGGTGGAGGATCGCTGGTGAAATAATGGGCCATCACTCTCAAGCCATGCACACCCTCACTAATGCCAGAGCCAACTGCATCTTCCTTCCTCCCTCTTCACCACGCTTCTTACCAAACTGATCTTTTCTTCATACATTTTTTTCAGTTTCTCCTTCCTCTTCTTTTGTTAATGAACACTGGTATAGTTAGTCTGAAATAAGAAATTTTGTACTTCATTTGAAATGATCTTGACATTATCTTCATGTCAACTTTTCATCCTGTGTTGTTTTTAACATTAAAATCTTCATTTTCAAGATATGTTTTTGGTAAATGGTAAAGTCCCTATATTCAATATTTTGGTGTTTATTTACAATGTATTCACTACTCTTCAATAATTATACTGTATATGCACCCAGTAATCTATTGGACACCCAATAAGTCACCACATTTGTTCATTGTTTATCTTCAAAGATATGTTGCTTCTGAGGATCACATATTGATTTCCTAGTTTCCTCTTCTATAAACACACCTATGATTTCTTTACTGACACAGTGGTTTCCTCAGTCTTCTACCCTCTCTGCCTTGTTTCTGTAAGTAGTTGCCCCTCCCCGTTCTCTGTGACTTTCACCCTCCCACATTCTGGCCTGGTGTGGTAGTGTGGCTGACGGTGGTGTCTCCTATGGTCTCTCCTCAGGCGACCGGCCCCCCAAAACCCCTACTATGCACCCGTCCTCATCCGACCCCAGTGGGTCAACTTTAACCAGGCAGCCTAAATAACGCCGTCATGGCTGACTTACCTGTCACCTGGTGGAGGTTTAAGGTAATAATCCGAGATGTCAAGGCAGACATCACTGCTTAACATATAATTCCTCTAACCTGTGGCACCAGAGTATTGACCTTTGGGTTTGTAATGTGTCACTCACTCTGAGGAGACTGTATAAACTACACTTTCATGATGCAGTTAACTAGGTATACTTAGTAGCTCAACATTTTCTTCCTCTCCCCATGCATGGCATACCATCATCCTGCCTCTGTATAGTTTGCCACTCTTAAGCATGACCAGCTTCTACTTCTTGCTGTGCCTGTGCTTCCTAGTGTTGGCAGTGCTGCTACAGGGTAGTCTGGCCAACTACTCTTGTCTGCACTGAAACATGGGACTGCTTGAGGCAAAATCATTCCCTGATCTCATCCATAATTTCCAGGCTAATGATTTGTTAGTTGTAAATTTGTGTTATTTATGCAATTTTTGTATTTTTTGCGTTGTAATTGTTTTGGATGAAATACATACTAATGTGCTGTCTTCATCAGGTGTACAACAGCTCTGGGTCTGGACTCTGTGGACATGACTCAGCTCACCTCGGTGGAGGACTGGCTTGCTTCCCTCAAGATGAGTCGCTACGTGGACAACTTCCAGCGGACAGGCCTCACTGACCTGGAAGCTGTAGCCCGTCTCACCCAGCATGACCTAACTCAGCTGGGGATCACCTTAGTTGGCCACCAGAAAAAAATCCTGCAAAGTATACACACCTTGCGCACACAGCTGGCCGTCAACATGTCTGAGGGCTTCCTAGTATAGTGCCACTACTCTAACTATGCCATCACTTGGTACTGAGTTGGGGTACAGTAGTCAGGTGGGCAAATCATTAGGTCCAGAGTGAATGTGATATCCTGTGGTGAAAAAAAGGTGGACCCAACGGCCATTATCATTATATGAAAATGTGATAATGATTGAGAGAAAAGACAAGTCTGAAACAGGGTAGAAAACATAATTTTTAATTACTCATCAAAAGTGTCCATCAAAAGACATGCTTTGTTGTCACATGTAGCTCAAGAAAACCCTGTACCCTAATTGCTAAGGGGGAACTATGCTTGTGTGCAGAAAATGACTGTTTAAAATATTGTAAGTGCCCCCATGCTCTCATTCATGTGATAATGCCATGGCCATTGATGTGTTGAACACAGAACTGTGGTGTGCATGTGTGTGTGTTATAGGGACAGAACAAATAGCTGTGATCAGCTTGCAAGTTTCTGTCACTGAAGGGTTCATAAGCTTGCCTGTCACTTCCGTGCGTTGTACACTGCTCCTAAGGTATGACCTTAGTGTAATTGTTGATATTCCATTTGCTGCCAGACCTTATTCAGCCAAAGTCTAGTATTGGTGTTGTCCTTTCTACCCTTTGATGAACTCTCAGAGACTGTTTCCCATTTAAGCTTCTGCCAGCATTTCACTTTCTTCTGAGAGATTATAAGTTGCCTGTTTGTGGTGAACTATGTAGTGTGCTAATGCACACTAATAAGTGAAAGACGGTTTCAGTGAGCACAGACTAGTAGAGGGAGAAACCCTGTGCCCGGAAACTCAATTTCAAAAAGCAGCTTATTAGGGGGATTCTTTCAGTCCTTGGGAAACCTGCAATGACTTTGGAGATGATAAAAAATGCCAAGAGAAGAGAGAAACTCCCTCCTCACGCACATATCAATCTCTTATCCCATCATGTGAACATCCGGCCATTCCCCACTCCCTTTCCTCCCTCCCTCCTGCAGGGCCCAACTGCTGTAGTTACACTGCCTTGTTGTTACCCAAGTCAGATATTGCAGTGCTGGTCAATGGCTGGGTGTAACTATGAAATTAAAAGTGAGTCTACAGGCTCTTACTTGTGACTTGTACAGAAATGAAACAAATATAAGAAAAATCAAACAAGTGGAGAATCACCCAAGTTTATTCATCACTGTGTTTAGCCCTCAGCTAAGTTTAAATTTAATACCTTATACACTCTCCCATTCACTAACACAGCAAAATTTTCTGTGACTAATTACACTGTCTGTGTCTGTCCAGTCATCCCATGGTGTCCTGCACTGTCCCAGTTTTGCACAGGTTTACTAATTCTATTTAATTTATTATCTTGATTTGTAATATATTGAGTGCAATAGAATCTCCCAACCTAAAACAAGAAATTACTATGCTTGGACTAAGTTGAAAAGTATCTTTTTCTTATTTTATCCTACCAAGATGAAATTATAAGATGCATTGTTATATTACCTCCCAACAAGCAGCCCTCACTCAGAGTTTGTTTTGTGCATAGTGAAGAAGAATGTTTCCATATTAATTGCTGTGTATGCAACAAATGAAAACCCAGCAGAGAATGCCATCCATCATTTTAGTCCTCACAAAAAATGGAGATAATCATGGCCAGTTTTTATACTACACATTATGGGTATTGAAACTCAAATGTTACATTATTTTATATATCATACTTACACAATTTTATATTTCTATTTTAAATGAACCACGTGTATATTTGTAGCCGTGATTGTCTCCTATTTTGTGTGAATTAGATACTGGCGAGATCAGTTCCATGTTTTGTGTGTTGGATATGGTCTTACAAGTAATAGGTGGGTTTAGTCCACCCAACCCGTATTTTATGTTCAAGATGAATGTGCTTTCATTATTGGCTCATTTTGTACATTTAAATTTATTCATGCTGTTTTCCTTTTACATCATGGCTAATTTTGTTTTTCTTTTCTTAAGGTAAAATTGAAACCAGTGAATGGGTTCTATTGGAGTGTGTAAAAAAACATATTCCAAAAAATGTGTTGTCATGGTAAGACTTTTCATTCAAGCCAACCATTTCATTGCCAGTTTGTTGCCAGATTTAGCATCAGTGAATAGTCTGAAGTCAGTCCAGTACCCCAGTTTGACTGCAGAGTAAAATATAAATAATGTATAAAGATGAGCACCTCAACATAGCAAAGGATCTTGGATATGATAGAAGCACCCTGGATGAAGCTCTGTGGTCCAGTGTGGAAAATGAGACGCATTTCACAAATTGTGAAAATAGAGAAACGTAAGTAAGAGCTGCAAGCACCAATGCCCTGAAGAGCATATTCCTCATTTTATAGAGATTCTTGACTGCCATGTGTTCCATGGAACAAAACATCAAAAGATTGAACTGTAGGATCAAAACTGATTGTCCTTTCTAAAACTAAATGTCTCGGGTGCATCCCCAGTAAGTGCAACCCAAGATAGGCATGTTTACCTATTGCAGTGATGCACTTGTAGGGTTTATATGTACGTATATAGTTTACCTAGTTGAATATAGCAGAGTATGGCTCTGCAGTCATGGCTGTGAAGCTCTCCCAGACTCCTGTCGCCTCCCAGCCATTGAGAGCTGAGGAGAAAGACACCGACAGGTTCTGCTGTGTTGTTGCAGTCCAGCTTTTAAATAATGTTGTAATGAAAAACTTGTATTGAACTGGAAAGTCTGACTGAAGAGTCTTACCATGTGTGTCATAAATGTAGTGAGTGGGAGTCCTCTGGTGCCAGTCCAATGAAAAGCTCTATTGAAAACTTTTCTTTAGCATTTTTCATAATTTAATAGTATATTTTGCAAATTAAAATTGGCCACAGCAATATATATATACATATATAAATATATACATATAAATGTTGTAGAATTGCATTTATGACAAACTTGGTGGCAGTTTTTAAGAGTAGTCCCTTTACAGCACTGTTAGATTTGCATTATATTTTGATAGAAATTTTAAATTTTAGGGAAATGTCAGGTACCCAGAATCTGTAAAACCAAATACTCTGATCAGGAGAGGTTCTATTGTATAATTGTGACTACCTTTCAGCTTCATTTAGTCAAAATGATGTTCATATGTATCCTTTGATGTAAGTAATCACAGTGAATTATAATTTAAAGAGAATATTTTTAGCTATGTTATGATTTGTGAATACCAAGTGCATGTTTGTGTCTCCTTTGTAACGCTGTTAGCAAAACCTGTGTTTTTGGAAACGTGTGATGACTAGATAATCAAAATTTAGTAGAATTTATTTAGATGTAGGAATTTCTACATAAAAAGCACCAAGCAATACAACTCATTGAGGTAAGAACTATTTCAGTTGCTATGTTGTTACTGAAGAGTGATGAGTAACAATCAAAACATCCCTGACTGTGTAGGTAGGTATTTTCATACGTCACTTCATAATAAGGAAAGAATCTTAGACTGTAAGTCCCAATGAAGGAGGAAGGAAGGAGTGAGTATTCCTATGGAAGTTCCGCGTGTGATAATTTGGATTCTTGTATTTTGGAAAGGGGAGGGAGATAATGTGGCAAAGTGGTCCATATCCTACGTGCCAGAGTGGGCCACTGGTCTTCACATTCCACACCCTCTCAGTTAAGGTTTATTGTCAGGGTGATTGCCACTAGAATTGTTCCTATTAAGATGTAATTCAGCTTGCATAAAGTTTTAGCCAATCATTTCATGTAGTTTACAAAAAGTGGTCTTGGATTTGCAGTTTTAAGTTGCCTGCATCTTTCTCCAGTATTTGTAGATGTTTGCTTTTAGCCATTTTGTTACAGGAACTATTTTGTTTTGATGATGCCTCAGGGCGACCACTTTCACTGCCTCATTGACAGTTCCAATAATCAAGCAATCGTCCAGGGCAGCTTGGTGGGAGCATTGGGACTTTGTGGAGGAAGGCTGCCAAACAGGAAGACAAAGTACTATGCATGTTATTGAAAGGCTATCTGTTATTTCTAGATTGTAATGTATGGAACACTGATGATTATGCTAAGATGCAAAGCTATTTTTGTCATGGTATGGTGTGTTTAGTTCAAAAGTGGCTTGGTCACCATTGGCACTTGAATCCTTCCCCTTGGCAAGTCCAAATGCTATCACAGCTGTTGTTTTGCTTTGTGGCAAACTCCCTGACAGACCTCAAGAGACGTGTCTTATTTTCTTACTGATGTAGTCTCACAATTACTTTGTGTGTCTTCTATTATCATAACTATCGTAATCAGTGGCATATTCTCCGGCAACATCCACTGATGTCTGGGAAACAACAACTGAAAGGGCTGTTTATGGTATATACAGCTTGACAATTATATACAATACACATACATACTCTTCGCAACCTTGGTGTAAACTCTTGAGAAGGCAGATTAAAATTTTGTAATTGTGCTAAAGGTCTTAGAAAAAAGGCTTTTGGAGTAGAATTTCAGTCATTCTCTTTTGTTTACCCATCAAGAAAGTCACAATGAAATCCGCAAATGCCTTGAGCACGGAGGACAGCATAGCCTAATTGTTTTATATAATTTTATTTATTGAGCTGAAGCATTGCTAGAAGAGCGTATGTTGTGTACTATAATGTTGTATAAAGTTTGTAAAATAGTCAAGAAATATTTTATATTTTTAGTTGATAAGGTATGAGATCTCCAATTTTGAACTCTTAATTGTTTGAATATGGAATGTGATTTGTTTTTAGTTTGCTATCGAAATGGAGGTGCCAGTTTAGGCACCACAGTGCAGTGAAGCAAGGGAACTTTGGGGGATTAGATGTAAGTGAAATTAGGTATTCAATTCCAAAGTTACTTGTAACACTCATCCCTGGCTCTGCCCCCTTAGGTCCAATGTATCAATTTTTGTATATATGATTCTACATTTTCTTATTCTCATATCTTCATCATTATTGTAATTGTATTCTATACTTTACCTTCCTTCTTATATATGTCTGATGAATTTAGATCTTGTACAAGAAAAAAAAATATTGTTGAGCTTTCTTTGCTAATACTTTTTTTTTATATGGTCATTATAGTGTCTGTTTTATTATACTGCTATGATTTGAAATTAGTTGAGATCACAACATTATTAAGTCCAATACTATGTCAGTTTTGCCAACCTGAGTGAATGCAGTACAGCAGTGGTTATATTTTTTCCAAGCTTCTTATAGTAACAATTATTCTATTTGCATTAGATGATGTCCTATGACTCTGCTCAAGCTGACAGGTTGACATGACTCGTAGTGACCCCGATGCAACAGCTGTAAATTGTAGCTTTTTCCTAGTCATATCAATTATCCCTCCCTCCTGTCACAGATAGTTGAAGGTCAGCTACATGTTGGTTTGATGCCTCTTGATAAAAATGTCATAGCTGATAAGCCTAGCAGATGATGCCAAGCTCTTCATTTTGAGACTCAAGTTACCATCTTTGTTGGAAGTACATTGATCCAGTGAATGTACTAGAGGTCTTAGGAAAGGTGATGGTCATCCATCCTGAACCCACCAATGGCAGAGAGCTACTTAGTTGACCTACATTAGGAACAAAAGCACAAGGGTCCTCCTGTACCATAGTAGACATTATATTGTAAAGATGTATTACTCAAAGTGATCAATTGTAATCCATTGTGATGATAAGGTAACAGAAGCCCTGAAGCTTTTTACTCCTGGCTACTGTGACAAGTTCTGCTGACATATTTGTATTTTGTTCATTCCTAACCTTCAAAGCAGTTGTATGTGCAAGTTCTTTGTGTTCAAGAAAATAAAGTTTGACAGAAATATGATGGGAAGTTTTTTTTTTTTTTTTCTCTCCCCTTCTACAGGAGTTGCCGATCCAAAGGCCTGGCTCAGGAGTGATCCTGTGCCACCTGTACCATCAAGATCAAGATCAGTCAGTGTGTCGCGTCTATGGGTGGTGTTAGTGTGTGTCTGTTTCAACTCCCAGCCTGACAGAATTTGTTTTTTTTTTGTTTTTTTTGTTTTTTTTTTTTTTGTTTTGTTTTTTGTTTTTTGTTTAACCACGCCTACACAGTGGCTGCCAAGGTTTACCCATGAATTAAACCTTTAGTTGGTAATGAGGAAGGCGTGGGCTCTAGCAGTGGACACCCTAAGGCAGCAGTGGGTGAAAACAAGCAAAATAAAGAAAAGTTTGCCTGTGATAAGGTGCTAGACAGCCAGCCATAGTGACGAGGAGGCAGGAAGGTAGCTCACCACCACCATCACCACCACAGGAAAGGTAAGGTCAGGAAGTGTTAGAATAAATTTAGGTAACTTAACATAACTTTTTGATGAATAACTTAACAATCCACGGTTTTAACTCATTTTAACGCATCTCACCTAACCTCCAGCACAATATATCCCTGTGTCAGCCTTGTCTCGTTGCTAAAAACCGTAAAATTTAACTTAATGAAAATGTAAACAATCTGGGTTGTCTCTATTTACCAGCCATTATCTATCTTATATGTGAGTGTTTTAAACCAATACTGTCGCAAAGCGGAGCCACATAACCAAGCTTTAATATCCGCTCGTTAGATATACCTGCCATTACTTAGTTTAAGTTTGGCGAGGGTTTAAATGAGTGAGAAGGGTTGGTCGTCCCCTCCACTGGCCCCCCACCGCCATCTTGGATAAGGCTCCCCAGCCCCCTCCGGTTCCAATATTATTTTTTTTATTTCCTAAGTATTTTATTTCGGCTTGTAGCTAAGATTTTATGGTTTGTAAAAATATTTCGTTGTTTTTTAAGTTATTTGAGCGCCTGTGTTGCGTGAAAAGTGGTGATTTTGGCGCTGTTTTTGTGTAAATAAGAGGGCCGTTTTCGGCGTATTTTTTTACGGTCCCAAAACTAATTTTTTTTTTTATTTCAGCCTGTACTAGGTTCTTATTGGTTTCAAAAAATAGTTGGTGTTTTTTTAAGTGTGTTGCCGTCCCGCTCAGTGAAATGCGTGCACCGTACACTTGTTTTTATTCGTGTTCAACTTCCAATAATATTGAATTTTTTTTCGGTAGATTTTTTATTTGTGCTTGTAGCTCACTTTAAATGGTTTTAGAAAATAGTTCAGATTTTTTAAAGTGTTTTCCGTTATGTTTAAGCCAGAATGGGTGGACATTTGAACGATTTTAAATGGGGTGAAGGTTCCAACAGTTTCCAGATACTTCTTTTTGAATATCTTTAATACTACTGCGTTTTGAAATGTGTTGTTATTTGTGGCATTTGTTAAAATGTGTGGCAAGTCTGAATTTATAAAGCATTCCAGTCTAGCTGCGTTTTTCAGAGGGGTCATTTTCAAAATGAAATACGTACGTACGTAAATAACGGCCGCTGTGACGTCATCAACCCCCCCCGTGACGTCACAAGCCCCCCAGCCGTGACGTTATCAGAGTGGTACCTTCCCTAACTCCCTTCCAGTCCCTCCCAGTAAATATTCAGTGTTTTTTTTTTTTTCAAGGTATTTCAAGGTGTGTGTGTGTGTGTGTGTGTGTGTGTGTGTGTGTGTGTGTGTGTGTGTGTGTGTGTGTGTTGCCTTGTCTTACGTTGTACAGATGCTTATGCAGTGTGTGTGTGTGTGTGTGTGTGTGTGTGTGTGTGTGTGTGTGTGTGTGTTGCCTTATCTTTCGTTGTACAGATGCTTATGCAGTGTGTGTGTGTGTGTGTGTGTGTGTGGTGTGTGTGTGTGTGTGTGTGTGTGGTGTGTGTGTGTGTGTGTGTGTGTGTGTGTGTGTGTGTGTGTTGCCTTGTCTTTCGTTGTACATATGCTTATGCAGTGTGTGTGTGTGTGTGTGTGTGTGTGTGTGTGTGTGTGTGTGTGTGTGTGTGTGTGTGTGTGTGTGTGTGTGTGTGTGTGTTGCCTTGTCTTTCGTTGTACATATGCTTATGCAGTGTGTGTGTGTGTGTGTGTGTGTGTGTGTGTGTGTTGCCTTGTCTTTCGTTGTACATATGCTAATGCAGTGTGTGTGTGTGTGTGTGTGTGTGTGTGTGTGTGTGTGTGTGTGTGTGTGTGTGTGTGTGTGTTGCCTTGTCTTTCGTTGTACATATGCTTATGCAGTGTATGTGTGTGTGTGTGTGTGTGTGTGTGTGTGTGTGTGTGTGTGTGTGTGTGTGTGTGTGTGTGTGTGTGTGTGTGTTGCCTTGTCTTTCGTTGTACATAAGTTTATGCAGTGTGTGTGTGTGTGTGTGTGTGTGTGTGTGTGTGTGTGTGTGTGTGTGTGTGTGTGTGTGTGTTGCCTTGTCTTTCGTTGTACATATGCTTATGCAGTGTGTGTGTGTGGTGTGTGTGTGTGTGTGTGTGTGTGTGTGTGTGTGTGTGTGTGTGTGTGTGTGTGTGTGTGTGTGTGTGTGTGTGTTGCCTTATCTTTCGTTGTACAGATGGTGATGCAGTGTGTGTGTGTGTGTGTGTGTGTGTGTGTGTGTGTGTGTGTTGCCCTTTCTTTCATTACACATATGGTGATGGAGTGTGTGTGTGTGTGTGTGTTGCTCTGTCTTTTAGTGTACAGATGGTGATAAAATATGAATTAAACATAAGCACATAACAAACAATAAAAAAAAAAAAACGACAAAAAAAACATTAAATCAACTCAGTCTACCTGCCTCACCCCACACCTCAGCCTACTCCAGGGTGAGTAGTAGTAGTAGTAGTAGTAGTAATAGTAGTAGTAGTTGTTGTTGTTGTTGTTGTTAGGTTAGTTAGTTAGTTAGGTTAGGTTGAAATTGGTCTTAACATAAACCTATGTTTGCTCATGCGCCGATCATGACCCGTTCACAATAAATCCATCCTCGCTGACTGAGCAGCTAGCACTCAATACCCAGCCGGCCAGCCGCAGCCAGCTTCCCGTGTTATCATGATTCACCAGCTGCCCTCTGCCAGCATCCAAAGCTAATGTAAGTACTCACACTATATTGGGCTCCATATATGTTGATGTACATCAAAAGTGCATATATAACTACAAATTACAACAAATACGCGTGACCGTAAATACTTTAACAATCGTAGTCATGGCAGTTGGGTGTTCCGAGACTACGATCATTATGAACTTCAGGGTTTCAGTGAAAGCTAACCTGTCATGGCTTAAGATTTGTCCACCTTCAGATAAATTTTTCATTATTTCAATAAAGGAAGATCATTGTATCGCCTCTAGCCAAGGTGTTCCACTTGTATCATCTCATAGTAGAGAATAACTGCCTCGAAAGGTGCCATGACGGGAGTCAAACACGGGATCCGACCATGAAAGTTACCTTACCAATCAAGCAATATTAATGCACCCCTTGCTCAAGCGGGGTTGTGGAGTCTTAATGTATGGTCATTATAATTACAACATTACAAATTAAGGCAAAACAAGAAGCACTTCGTGATGCTGCAGAATATAGTTAGTGAACTCTTGCTCTTAGCTTCATTGCTTCTGGGATCATGAAAAGACACAAGTAACAAAAAATGCCCTTGAAAAAATAATAAAAGAGAAAAAGAAAGATTACAAGGGAAATGGCTCAAATAAGAGCCTAATTTTACTTCCATACTAAAATAACGCTAAAAATGACCTGTTGAAAAGAAATACTCGAGCGACAGAGGCATAGTAATAATCATCATCAGCTGAGCGGTCATTGGTTCGAATGTCTAACGAAGGGAAGGATTGCGGTGAGTTTGTTATGATGGAATATTAACTTTATTTGGGAATATTCGGCATTGCCAAATTGCATAAAGTATTACTAAAACCTCGCCATCCTCCTGTGTCCTTGAGAGGCAGAATGGCTTTGTGATTTTGTAATAATAGTGGTAAGTAATCTGAGGTGCTTGTCTAGTCCTGTCTCGTGTGTATATTTGCCTGTTTTCAGACGGCCAGTGCATGCATGTGACGATCTGTGTTTGCAGACGGCGGCCTGTGTATCTATATGTGACGGTTTTAGTGAATATCCGGTCTAATTTGTCGGTGGGCGAATGAGGTGGACAGGTGGGTGTTGTTACCTCTGGGAGCCTCCGCATATCTCGCCCCCACAATAGATAGTTTATTGACCATAGCTTATAAGCACACACACACACAAAAAAAAAAAAAGTATACACGTAGAGTCTCGGCTATCAGCCTGCGCCAGCCAAGACTTTGCCAAAATAGCGGATTTGAGGGTCTGGATATGGCGATTTTTATTAGCTGACAACACGGTGCCTCTTCAAGGCAGACTTAGCAGCTGGTGGGCCTTCAATGAAACTTTATAATAAGAAAAGTATCAAATAAAGCCTAGCAAGAAGAGCATTATTTTAATTACTTGCAAAGATTTTGTCAAATTGTTTTATTCAAAGACTCAATTTCTGCAACAGAACAATCCAAGAATGGCTGAATTCAAAACTCCCACTGCCAAGAGAGTGGGCAAGGCTGAGGGCAGCAATGGCACCCCCAAGATTGTGATCCCTCCCTCTCCCCTCATGAAGCAGCTCGGCTATGGCACTGGTGAGACCAACACTTCAAGCCTCATTGTATTGCAACACATTCCTTGCACTTCAAAGTCACAACCTTCCATTCAGAAAATAGACTAAAAATGAGTGTACTGAAAACCTTGTCCTTGCAGGTGTGAATGTTTATTTAATGGAGCGCTTCTCACCCATGCATGGGAGCTACAAATCTCCTTGGGCTGTAAAGAAAAGGAATAGGTGAGCATGAGCAGTATGGTTAGTATATCTTATCCAAGGTGTAATTTATACTTCAAAAAAATATAGGGAGATTTTAAAATGCACAACCATTTCCTAGATTATTTTAGCATCACACAGTGCAGTAACTTATAATCATATCATTTGGGCTGAGAATTACTGGCTTTGCAGTTTGCTATGTTCTGATGTGGGTTGTCTTGTAGGCTCCCATAGTAGTGCTAGAGAAGGGAATTAAGGCTTGGAATAAAATCTAGGATGTGTTCTCAACAAAAATAGCTAAGTCTCTCATAGTTGGTATGTTGAAATTCTGTTTACCACTTTGAAAATCATTCACAGGTAATAGAAGAAATATCATGTTAATTTCAAGTGTGTAACAATCTCCCAACCTTATTGGTTGCAACATTATTATTATTATTATTATTATTATAATAATAATAATTATTATTATTATTATTATTATTATTAATATTTCATTATATTCGCTAATTAAGACTGGTTTTGATTTTCCAAGAATGATAAACGATGAGGATGGTGAATACTCAAAAAGGCTGAATGCTGAAGCAAATCTGCTGAAGACCATGAGTCACCCAAACATCATCGGCTTCCGGTCCTACACAGTGCAGATAGACGGTGCTCCGTGCCTGGCCATGGAGAGCGGTGACCAGTCCTTGGAAAATTTGATTGAGAAGAGAGAAGAGGCTGACTTGGGCCCATTTCTTTCTACTCAGATTTTGAAGGCATGTATTTACAGTATGTTAATTTTGAGAGATGAGTGACCTTGTTGTAACACATTTTCGTGATATTGAATAACGTCTGTTAATTTCAGTGAAATGCAGCAAAAGTAATATATCCTAGGAAAAGAGTTAAGCATAATGGATGATTATCAGTAATGGCAGAGCGAAAGCCAGCAATACAGTGCACTAGTGAATATTGAAGGCAGTATTTATAGCAACATGAGGTATTATTGTACATTTTTAGCTTCTTCCCCAAAGTGTTAGGTTCACCCACACCCAAATGAGGACTTTAGCATATATTTTTTCTGATCCTTGAGCTAACATTTCAACTATATAATATAGAACTTACAGGATTATTTCTCTCTCTCTCTCTCTCTCTCTCTCTCTCTCTCTCTCTCTCTCTCTCTCTCTCTCTCTCTCTCTCTCTCTCTCTCTCTCTCTCTCTCTCTCTCTCTCTCTCTCTCTCTCTCTCTCTCTCTCTCTCTCTCTCTCTCTCTCTCTCTCTCTCTCTCTCTCTCTCTCTCTCTCTCTCTCTCTCTCTCTCTGCTGTACTCATTCCTTCCATTCCTTTCATAGAGTGGGCAGTGAGTTTAAAAAGTGATGATAGAAACATTTGGTTGTATCACCAGGTGGCAAGGGATATAGCATGTGGTCTCCAGTACCTGCATGAAGAGAAGAAGTTGCTGCACGGTGATCTCAAGAGTGGCAACATCCTTATCCAGGGTAACTTCAAGGCTGCAAAACTCTGTGACTTTGGAGTGTCCCTGAAGCTGAATGAAAAGGTTGTGAATGTACCTGCTTTCAGCTTTCACTTGTATTTTATGTTTGCTATTTCGCTTTTTTTTTTTTTTTTTTTTTTTTTTTTTTTTTAACAGACATGTTAATTAGTGCAGTTGATTTTCTTTATATTTCTATACACTCATTGTAACCATTTTCTATATCATTGCTTTTTTAAGATCTTTTATTTGTTTTATTTTTATTTTTTTAAATGTGAGAGAAGCACTGGCCAACCAGCAACAAAAAGGGTGAAAAAAAATGCCCATTTAGAGTACAGTCTCAAAAGAAAGGTCCTTGGTCCTGACGACTCCCATATGATTTACAGCTTTTATGATTTTGGTAGCTGGAAACCATGTGAAGGACTAATGGTAAGAGAAAGTAACCGTTTGTATCATCCAGGGAGTTCTGTGTGATCCAGCCCAGTGTTACGTTGGGACGGAGTGTTGGTCAGCGCCAGAAGTCTTTGAGGATGATGTCATAACCCAGAAGACAGACATGTTTTCCTTTGGACTTGTTTTGTGGTATGTGGTTTTCCTCACTGGTGGAAGTAAAGTATTTTGTTTCACTTGTAATTTTGTTATAAAAAAAAACAAGGTATTAGTACTTTTTTAAACATTTCACAGGTGAAAACTCCAAGCAACATACTCTTTGTTTCCCAGGTATTTGTTTTCTGTCTCCATTCCTTAGTGTGACCAGGATCTTGTTTTCTATTATCTCAAATCTCACACCACTAAATTAAAAGAACTTAATTTGCAACATATGTCTTCTTTCATGGCTTCCCATTTAATGTTCATATCTTGAAAGTTCTCTCATTTCTGCCTGTATAGACTAAGGCTTTTCTCCTGAAGCTTTAAAACTCTCAAGGTTTGTGCTCTCTCCCTCATCTTATGATATAACCACTTTGCTTTTAACATACTAAATCTGTTACACACATTTTTATTAGTTTTGCCATCCAGTCTTTGCATACTACAATCTTTACTCAGGTGATTCATTTCAGTTGCTTAGAATCCTTCACTCATCTTTCATTACACCTCTCACTTTATATGTGAGAATTGCTATAATCATTCCATCACAGAAATTAGAAAACTTCTAGAAAAAGCTAACTAGGTCTGAGACTCCAGTTCTGGATCACTAAAACTAGGTCCTATGATCAAGTGGTCATTATAGTCAAGGCAGGTATTTTAATTTGTTACTGTATAATTCAATTTTTGTCTTTATTTCCACACCCTATCCAATTTTCTTTAAAAAAAAAAAAACACTGATCTTGCATTCACCATAGAATATGGGAGGCTGTTATAACTGTTCACTACTCTCTTGCAAAATGTGTATTTCCTGACGTCCTATCTTGGCCCTTGCTTATATATCTTGTCATGTCCTTGTGTCACTGCTCCAATTTGGTCCACAAATTATCCTTCACATAGATTGCTGTCATACACACCATTCATTATCTTGTAGATTTCCACCATGTTCCCTCTTGATCTTTGGCATGTTAATGTTGGTAAATCTAACTTCCTCAGTCTTTCTTCATACAGGAGGTTCTTCAAAGTTGGCACCAGCTTTGTAGTTCTTCTTTGTACTGCTTCAACTTCCTTTACAGCCTTTTTCTTGTATGGGCACCATACCTAATTACCATAGTCAAGGTGTGGTTGCACCAGTGCCACAAGCAAGACCCTAAACATTGTCTCATCCAGAGTTGTGAAGCTTCTAATGAGCCTAACCATCCTATTGGACTTGTTAATTTTCTCTGCTAGGTGAGCAGTGAATTTTACTTCATTATCAGTTGCAACTTCTAAATCCTTTCTTCTTTTATTGACTTTAAGGTCTTTATCCATAACATATTGAAAGTTCCCTATTTCTGACATGCCAGTTCTCATTATATTACATTTTTTTGCAATGGAACTTCAACATCCACTTGTGTGACCAATTTATCATTCTTTCAAGATTGTCTTGCAATTTCTCAGTTTCCCTTATCCTTAATTTTTCTGAAAACTTTAGTATCATTTGCATGTGAAAACATTTCACTATTAAGCATGGTCTCTGGAAGGTCATTTATATATAAAACAAACAATAATGAGCCAAGCACTGATCCCTGCGGCACTCCACTCAATTCATTCTGAGTTGACACCGTTGACTATTACTCGTTTCCTTCCCTTGAGAAATTCACAAACCCATCCAAAAATGTTGCCCCTAATAAGTCTTTTGTGTGGTACCTTGTCAAATGTCTTCATAAATCATAGTAGGCAATGTCTACAGCACCTTCATTTAATATTGCAGTCCATTCATCTAGTACCATGATCAACTGAAGTGCTGATGAGTGGCCATTCACAAAACCATACTATTACTAATTAGATTATGCCTTTTTAGACATTCCAAAACTTTCTCATCAGGGATTCCATTAACTTACAGATGATGCATTTTAAGCTTACTGGCCTATAATTCCCTGGATCACTTTTATTCTCCTTTTTGTAGATAGCTGTAATATATGCCCCTTTCCAGTCTGTAGGTAGTGTGCTATTACAAAGCAATAAATTAAATATGAGTAAGTAGATAGGCAATTGCTTTCTTGACTTCTTTTATGGCACAAGTGTGTAATCCTTCTGGATCAGGGGACCTCTCTTTGTAGTTTATTAGTGATATGATAAATATCTTTGCAGGTGAACTTGATTTGTAACAATTCGGGAATGTCTTTGATATCCAAGATGGGTATCTCCCCTTCTGCTTCTTCGGTAAAGACTAAACTAAAAAAAAAAAAAACACTAGAATCATTACTTCATCTTTGTCATCTTTTGGGGTTCATAGTTTTTTTTAGAGTCAATGTATAAATCACTCACACTATTTGAAGCTTTTGTCTTAGATTGTATATATTTCCAAAATATTTTGGGATTTGACTTAACATTTTGGGCAGTTGTTTTTTACACATTTTTAATTATGTTTCTTGTCTCTTGGTTATTAATTCAGCTGTAATCTTGTTGCTGTAGGATGTATTCCCTTGTATTGTTTTTCTTTTCCTCCTTCATTTCCCTTAGTCTCATCCAAAGTCTTTATATTTTTGTCCATTGTTTTTTTGTTCATTAGTAAGTCTTTGTTCTTTTCCTTTAATCTATGCATGCTTTTAAATTCTCTTTCTTGGTTACATTTATCTGTAGCGTCCTATAGCTTCTTAAATTTTGCCCATATTTCCTCTGTTTCCTGGCTGTCATTCATCAAATATTCATCCCAATTTAGTAGTAGTCCGTTTAATTTCTCAAAATCTGCCCTTTCATATAGGTATATAAGTCTTGCACTTCTTTTCTTGTGGTTCTATATCACACATGAAGGTCAAACAACCATGATCACTTCTTCCCAGTGGGTCTGTTATCTTTATATCTTTAATGTCAGTGAAGACCAAATCCAATATGTTTCCTACAGTAATGCCTCTAAATCTAGTAATTTCATTTATATACTGTACAAAATAACAATTCCGCATCTTTGCAATAATGTTTTTGCTCAGGGTATCATCACCAGATTTGCATGTGAAGTGGAGGTAAAGGTTATCATTGTCATGAGTAGTGTTCAGACATGATTGTGGTTGTGTAGCAAAAAGGCAACTTGGATAAAGTTGTTTTTATGTATCTTGATTTTCAGGGAAATGTTAACCCTCCATGCTCCTCATGTTGATAAACTTAATCCAGACTCCAGTTTCACTGAACTCTCGGAGAGTGTTCTCTCAGACAGTTTACAAGAGGAGGAATATCTCAAAGCCTTGGGTAATGTTGTCACTTCTTGCATAACTGTGATTTGTTTTAGATGTTAAAAAATTTGTTGAATGTCCTCACATAGTAACATTTCAAATTTTTATGATCCTAAATGTATGATATATTGTGCAACTTTCTAGGCACACGGCCAAGTCTGCCAGACACTCCTCTGACTGAAGATTACCTCCCAGTGCTGGAGATCTTTTATGCATGCACTGAAGCTGACCCGGCCAAGCGTCCTACCGCAGCCAAGATTTTGCAGGTTTTGGACAGCATATTGGAAGAAAAAGAGAATACAAAAAGCAAGTGAATGCTTTGTTTTAGTTTTTAAATGTCATTAACACAAACTTTTATGCATACCTGGAATCTTAAAATGCATTAAAAAAGGGGGGGATTAACTGTTAAGCATATTTAGTGTAGTGTAGGGACACCTGTTTAAATAATAGAAAACAACAATATTCATGTTCTAGAATATATATATTTAAGTTTACATGAACCTAACATTTTGCGGTAAACATTAACTCCATGGAAATTTAGATTTAGGCTAGATTTATCAGAATGACTGATCAATTAGTCTAATGTAAAAAAAGTAAATTTGTAATTTCTTAAGCAGCACATTGGAAGACAACATGATACTGTACTTTAAGAATGTTATGTGGTGCACAACTTAACAGTAGTGATGATAAAAAATTTTTGTGGTATTGACATTTTTTAAAAATTAGCCTTGTGTCTGCAAAGCCAATGAATGATTGACATATGATTCTGGCATGTTTGTTCCATGTGTGATCATAGGCACTTTATAACAAGTTGCCTGGTTCATTCCATTTTTTAGTAAATCATATTTCTAGGCACTTTATAACAAGTTGCCTGGTTCATTCCATTTTTTAGTAAATCATATTTCTAAAGTAATAATGGCATTAACTTTTCAAGTAAATTTAACTTGCATTTTGGTTAAAAAATACGAGGACAGAAAATGTGGTCTTTATTTTCTAATGAAAATCTCCATAATCCTTCAGCTCTGATATCCAAATACTTCTGTTTAAAATGTAACCACCACCCTAATATTGTGCCTTGTTGGACTTTGGTAAAAGGGACAAACTTGTAACGTAATTTACTCAAACATATATAATTTGCTAATTGCTCCATAGTACTAACATTAATTATTATAAATATTTGATTAAAATTAAACACTGTACAATGGAATATATAATATATATAGCTAAATATCATACAAAACATTTCAGGCGTTGGTGGTGACCGCAAGTTTCTTGAGATGCTCCATGAAGACTTGTAAGCTGACATCATCCGTGAGCACTGGTGCCCCGCCATCCTGCAACATACAAGGTGTCACTTTACTTGCTATGCATATCATCACTGCTAACACAGCAAATAAGAAGCTTCTTACTTCAGGTGACTAGAGAGAATCAATCTGTCATCATGAAAGTAGATGTTTACCTTTACCTCTGCAAGTACAACAACATTTTGTAAAGCCTTCAGGCTTTCTTCCTTGTATGTATGTGGCTTTTTAGTTTACAAACATGTGGTGGTGGACAAAGTAGATCTGTGACACTATGAGTGTATACAGTAGCTGTAAAAGTTGTCATATTCTTGGGTACCCACCACCTTGTTAGACCAAGAGAATCAGTATTTTATATACATCAAGCCAGCTATGTACACTGCAATGAGTAACTTAAGATCCTCTCTGCTTGCAGAACTGTCAGTGTGAGTACATCTGACTGCTTGAGTATCCTGTTATTTCTGCATGTTGGAGATGGACTGCTCTACTGCAGGTCATCACCTTGAGATGCTTGAAGCATAAAAACAAGGGCAGCTCATTTCTTGGCTTGGCTCAATGGGAGGAAGTCTCTGATAAATGTGGCTTGGCATAATACTGTTACAGCTGACCACCCTTACAGTATTATTTCCAGAGTGGGCGAGATTCATAGTCCTAATAGGGATGTTTTTCTTCTTTCCAATCCCCAAACTTGTCTGGAAATACTGGGAGGGAGGTCAGTGCCATAAAATGACACTCCATCTGAGACCAAAAAGCCCAAGCAACATATCACAGACTTCTTGTTCAAATTGTGCCAAGAAAATGAGCTTGCTTCTTTTTTTATGCTTCCAGCATCCCATGATGACCTGAAGAGTTGTGGCCCTCCAAAACACTAAACAGCAGGATGCTCAAGCAGTCTGCAGCAGTGTTCACAGTTCTAGTTCAGCAATTAATCAAGCAAGCTCTGCGGATAATGAATGAATGGCATGTATAGGGGCCCTACATATATGAACACATATATATCTTCTTTCTTCTGTCAACCTGGGGGAGTGTATCCAAAATACAAATCAATGCCTCTCAAGTATAAGAGGTCCCAGACCCTTGCTGCTTGCAAAACTGGCAGTTTGAGCACATCTACTGACTGCCTGAGTGCTGTTTGTTGTTTCTGCCATCTCAGCCAATTTAGAAGTGCACTGCTCTACTGCAGGTCATCACCTTCAGATGCTTGAAGCTTACAAAGGAAGACACAACTCATTTCTTGACCTAGTGGAAACAAGAGGTCTCTGATATATATATGACTCACCCTAATGGTGTTTACATGCAGTGCCATTTAACGACCCCCAAGAAGTGATAAATTTAATGCCATAATGGAGCTTCTTTATTCCACTCTCCAGCTTTTTTGTCCATTAATTAGTAATACTGGGAGGGAGATCAGCTGCTGTTTCTATAATGCCATAAATGGCTGTGTGACACCAATAGCCAGACCCACACATATCACACATTGTCCTAACTGAGCCAAGACACAAACTGTCTTTCTTTGTAAGCTTCCAGCATCCCATGACAACAACCTGAAGTACAGTTGTACACCTCAAAAAAACCCAAAATGGCAGAAGCAACAGGACATTCCTGCAGTCCACAGTAGATGTGTTCATATTGATAGTTCTGCAAGTAGTAAGATAAGGAAAGTTATGTACAGACACACCAGCTCACAACCTGGTTTAAGAGAAAAATTATGTTCATTAAAATGAAGAGGTTGGATATGCTATGGAGGGTGGTGGGGGCATGGGAGAGCAAGTTAAAATTTAATGTGTGCAATATAGAAAGCATGAACAGACTAGAAATCAGATGACGCATGTATCAACATAGCAAGCAAAAGTCTCTTTCATTAATAAAAATATTTAACATGGGAATGAGTCAGTTTTGTCACTGAAAAGACTCAAAAACATGTAAAAATAATTAATATATGTTAAAATTTTAAGAAATCCCATTGATTCCCACTAAAAACTGAAATCCCTACGGGTACATACGTATACTATGTAAGACAAAGGAATTACCCACTGCTTTTTGTTTTGAGACTATTTACTCAAGATGTCAGTCACAAGACTAATTGTGACTAAGTTATCAGTACTAAATTAGTCTTGAAAATACTAGATTTGCAAGATGCAGGCCAATAACCTTTGTGAATGATCAAATATAATTAAATATTTCAGAGTATCTGCCACCCTGTTTAAAAGATTCAGATTCTAAGAAAATTTGAATAAGACATCAGGGTAAGGGACTTATAATGTATAGAGATATTATATCTTGTGCCTGATACACACTATAGCTTAACTCTTGCTTCACTCCAATGCCCAGCATTACTTGAATGGTATTACAGTATTACTCATGGCCACCTTTCAATTCATTCATATTCTTTTTGATGATCACTGCTTGAGCATGAGCAAAGCAAGAATACAGCACGAGTGAAGAGGTATGGCCCCATCAAAAAAAAATGTGCAGTGTAAGTTCCATTATCTGGCCAAGGGATTTTCAACTCCCCAAAAATCTGGTGTTAGCTAGATTTTAATAAACATTTTTTGTGAAGATAATAGTCAGGTGTGTTTGCAAATTAAGTAATTAGATGATGGAACTTCCCTTAATCTACAAAAATATTCAGCTGGAGCAGATCATGACCTAAGTGAGAGCAGAGCCATAGTGTGCATCAGGGCTTACCATCACTTCAAAAGTGTGCATTAACAAATTGAAAGTACTTATGCATTTAAAGTGCATTTGGAACTTATTCCATTAACTTTAAGGCATTATTTTCCTTATGCAGAGGTCTTGTAGATTAACCTTTGCATGTAACAGAGATGCTTATATTTTACTTTGAAACTCTCCATAGAAAGAAGTGAGGAATGCTGGTGTCATTTTTTGATGTTTGAGGCAAATACAGGTTAATAAATCTTTTTATCTCCAGTGTTGTTACTGGCAAAGAAACAGACTGAAAACACTAATAAGCTTTCAAATTCCAAATGAATGTAAAACTGCACACAAACTGGCTCAAAATAACAGGCTATTGGGCAATATGTACATATTGTTCCTCAGCACTGTAAGTGACAGTTTGAGCAAGCCAGACTGCAACATAACCCAGGGAAAAGGGCATTAGTGGGGATCCAGAGACCCTCTCTTTTCTCTCCCCTTCTGGCCTTTGACCTTTCATCCAGGTCAGTTTGATATGGGAGTGAGTTTGATATGGGAGTGAGAAAATGTCTTGTAATTCACTAGAAGTGACCACTAAATAAAATAAAATGGCATTAACATTTTTTTAATTTTTCAATTAACTTCATGACAAGAAAAAAATAATCTGATATAATTCACAATGAGAGATTCCATTATGAAAAAGTCGTAGGTAACACACACCTGTGAAGGACTAGGAATTGCATGTTTTGTTGTGCTGTCATGGCACTACAACCATCTAATTACTGTTCTAAGATCTGAAGAAAAGTGTATTTACCAAAAGAAAATGTTCATCAAAACTATATCAAATAAAGATCTAGCTACCCCAATAGAATATTCTTTCAATTCATTCCTTACTTATTCCAATATAATAAACAAATCCACCACACATTCACCCAAAAGAACTTAGTGCAATTAAAACACCTTCACTAAATTTTGCAAGGCAAAATTGTTAGTAGGCTGTGATTTCCCAAAAATTAAACAATGTGGACCCTTTGAAGAAAGTTATCCATCCCTGTGCATGTAAGAGTGCCTGTGTATGTATGTATGTGCATGTGTGCACTTTCACATGCACTTCCATTATTCTAATGTTCACCATGTGGTACCATCACCAATCCTTTAGGAGAAACATAGTGACTTCCCCAGGCAAACACCATCACCAAAACAACAAACAAAATAAATACCGTTGAATTGGGGTCTGGGATGGCTGACTGGAATATTAAAAAAATCAAAGTTGCAAAATTAATAACTAAATTTAAGTAGGAACAAAACTAAATATAAATAGGATCAAGATGCACCAATTTAAATAAAAATAAAACAAGTAAACCAAATTTGAATAAAAAAAATAGCAAAACAAATAAATTAGTATGTATCCTGATCCTTACATTACGAGCCACATTGCTAGTCTGAATTACGAGATATCTTTGAGGTACACTATATTTGCAAATTTGTACTTCAATGCACAACACTACACCAACTTGTTCATTCCTTAGTTATTCAATACCCAAACAAAAATGTCCATTCCTGTGCCTCTGTTGCAAATAACATTATGAGGGTAATCCATGGTAACTTGATTCCTATCGACATTTGAGACACAAAGATGGGCACATAAAGATTAATGAGACCATGTCACAAATATTCTCACTTGTTATTTCAGTTCCTTAGTGGTTTCAATCTCTTAATCTAGAATTATGTTACAAATACCATGCAGTTAAATGCCTCTCTTCACTGCTGACATAAATTAGTATTTCATTTTCCAGTATGCTCAGTGAAGCATCCTGGGCCAAGATGCATCAGTCCATCACATTCAATTTATGGATAAGAACAGAACACTAAGGTCAATTTCAACCAAATGAGGCATAATATACAACTATAGTTTATCACATGTACAATAAACATAGTCCATGAATGTGCATTAGCAATTTTTTCAAAGAATCTAGTTTTTACCACCAGATCAGATTGTATCCAATAAAATAGACAATTCAGAATTATATATCATTAAAGGCCAACAGTAGTGTGCAAGGCTTGGCATTTCTAAGGAGAACATTTTATATCTTTTAAAGGTATTCAAATTGTACAAATAAAAGACAAAGCATTAGTGTTATGGAGTGAAAAGGAAGGAGGAATGATGACATTACTTTGCTTTTACCTTTATAAAGCAGAAAAAATAATGAGAATAGCTAGTTTTGTGCAACACTGCCTTGTGGTAGTACTAGCTAGCTAAGCATAAAACAAAGGTGTAAGAGAGTTGCAATACTACATGATATAGATTGTGTAGACTTCTACTGTAGCCATTCCTTCAAGGGATGGGAGGATTGCATATAAAAATACACAGATAATTAAACCATGAAATTCCACCTTTTCATGGTCCAAGTTTATAAGTAAGGAGGCTATACACAGCTTTATTTGCAACAGAGGAACATTAATTGTAGGTTTTACTTTTACCAATGAAGGTTTCTAGATGGTACCTCCAAAAGATGAAGAATAAATAATAACTCCCAAAATATATCCCCTACTTCAGCAACTACCCCAAAAGTAGCATACTCACCCCTCCATACATAGCATTGTTGTGGGTCTGTGAGGGGTTCACTTTGGACAGCAAGAATCGAGCCTGTGAAAAGTAAAGGAAGTTAGCCCAAAAAGTCTTCAGTTCAAATCTTCCATGTCCCATCCCCTCCACTAACATCCAGGAGCACTGGCACAATTACAAAACTTTTTGGTGTTTGTTTCCTAACAAGCTGCCATACATTCAAATGACACTAATGGTTTATGCTTTACTAATTAATTCATTGAGTCGTACTAGGTCCTATTCTCATCTCAGCTTGTCTTCAGAAGGATGCTACAACACATTAAGATGTTTGGCAATGATTTACTACTTCCAGACTCTGACCTGCTTTATCTAGTCAAGTGCATTTGCCTCAAGGACTGGAAGTCTTACACTTGAATGTAAACTCACCTGTGAGCCACCTTGTTCAGTCTCCACATAGCGAGGGATGGGGAACCTGTTAGCAATTATATCTTGAGCATCATCTACAGGCACTTGCAGAAGTTCCTTAAAGCTGGCATATTCCTCCTGCTCTTGGTAGCCTTGTTTTTTCCATGCTGCCATTGTCTGGTGGAAACCAAAATCAATCATCATTTTTACACATTGTTCAAAATTCTTTCCATATAGGTACATACACATTGATTTCTGTATGAATTTATTTTGTGAACAGCTGTTAGGATACCAAAGTTGTGAAGGCAGATCAAATATTAACATGTCAATATGTATGTATATATAATATATATTATATGACAGGGGATGCCCTGTCTTAGGTACCCTCCTTCAAGGGAGATGTCATGACCATCTTTTCTCACAAGAAACATGTGATCCCTGTGTATCATATTAACTGACTGAAGACAAACAGGATGACAGGCTGGGAATTCTTTCCTTGGAAAGATATTTGCACATTCAAACAAAATAGAACATTAAGGAAATTTCAACAGAATTAGAATACTACCTACTGTCCTAACAAACATATATGCTGCCTTCAAATATCCATGATCTAAATATTCACCAAGTAAAAGTTATGAAGTGTGTCAAGCATTGCATTATGATCAGTATCATTAATCTTACTCACCTCTCCAAGGAAAATGAGCACCAAGAAGAAGGTGTCAAGCAGCAGTATGCGGTCTGGCTGGATGGAGGAGGTATCTAGCATCACTGCTTCCAGCCCACTGAAAGAGTAGCTGTAGAGTACTGGCTGGATCATCGTCAGGCACTCACTCACTGACTCCCGGTTCAGCATGCATCTGCCAAAAGAAACAAAAAACACATTCAAGAAGATGGACATAACCTTTGCCCCAAAGAGAAATACACCACCTGTTCGGGCAACAGGTTTACATTTTAACAGCATACAAGTTAATGCTTTCATATATAAACTTGACTCCACTGACCTGTAGAATGAAGTCTCATCAGGTGAGTTATTGAACACCTGTAAAAATTGTGACCGTCTCAAGTGGAACATGAACTGGGGATACATTGTGAAGTTGTCCTGAAATCTGTAGCTGTTGGGATCATTAGGAGTAAACTCTCCAAACTTTTGGCACTGAAAAGGAACACAAAATGTCTTGAGTTTTATTACTCACTCATTTCAATTTAAATATGTACTATTACCCATAAGCACAAAAATCATCAAATAATGTAACAACAACATTTTATTTTTGAGTTATTCACTTTGATATCCAAAGTCAAGATAACTTGGAAGCAATATACTAACCAAACGGATGAGCATACGATCCACCCAACGCAACACATCTGTTCCATCCTGATCTGTCTCTGAGCGGTGGACTGCCAGGCGAGCCATCAGTACTGCTGCCGCTTCTTGATCAAATCCAAGAGCTATGGAATGTTGCCCTGTCTGAGCATCAGCCCAGCTGCAAATGGAAATTGAAAATAACATTAATATCCTTATGGATAGAATTTCAATGTTAGGGGCTATATAAGAATTTTGAAGTGTACTTATCTATTAAGTTATTACCCTCATATATGATCCTGGAATTATTAACATGTCTAAAGCAAAGGAAATCTTAGCATACTAAGGAAAATTAACAAAGTAAGACCAGCAACAGACTCACTTCCTGGCGACAGTTGTGACCCTGATCCTGGTTTGGCCTGAGGAGTGCTGATAGCGGGTGATGAACTGCACGTGGCCACGCCCTCCTGGCACATCAGACCCCTGTTGGTTGGCCACCTCAAAGAAGATAGACATTGTGGTGTTGGGTGTGAGGCCACACAGCTTCCATTTGGTTGTGTTTCCAATGCCAATCTCCATTTCAGCCACATTAGGTCCCTTCTCATGGGCTGACACACATGGTCCCAAAGCTCCAGCAACTGAAACAATGAAGTTTACTTTTACCCATGATAGATTTGAAATCAATGACTCCTTATCCACTTCTAAAAAAGATTTCCAAAATAATACATTATATCCATTAAAGGTAAACAGCACAATTAAAAGTAAAACATACTCTTTAGCTCTCTTGAGGTCTTGACTTCCAGAGTGGCATTGAATGCCATTTCTAGATTGTTCTTTTCATCTCTGGCAAAGACACGCTGGAATGTTGACCGGAAGAGGGAGGAGTTGAAGGAGTCTCCAAGCACCATGTGACCACTGAAACAAGTACACATCTATTTCAATTCAGTGCACAAGTGTATGCATGAATGGAACCATAACTTGGAGAATCTCAATAGGAAGTTCCCATGCATCTGATCCAATCTTACATGTGATAAAAATTAACAAAATTGTCAAATTTAAGAAATTTTACTACTAAATTTCTAGCTATGCTTCCAATAAGCACATAAATGTAGCAGTACAGTTGTGACAGACTCACCCGGTAAAGTTGGCACAGTACTTCATCTCATGCAGTCCCACTTGGTCCAAGGCACAGGCATACAAGTCTACAATGTGTCCGTTGTCTGACACCCTCTTGGCCAGGCCCTCATAGAACTTGATGGCCTTCTTCATGTACTGACAGTTGTCCTGAAAATTAATGACCACAATATGAATCCTGGTTCCCAGAAAACTTAACAGAACTGACCTTCAATTGTACAAAAACAGTGTTAGGAATTACTCTGTCATAGTGAATAGAAGAATCAGGGACTTTAGGACAGTGTCAACAAAGTTTACATTCATCCTGTATCCCTGTATACATGAAATGATCACACTTCCCCAGTACAGACCTTTTCAATGTCGTGATGGGAGCGGATGGGTTTGCGAAGGTCATCATCCACCACCATGCCTGGGCCGTAGGAGCAAGCACCCCCAAGGAAAGTAAGGATGCGGGCACCTGTGTTGGGGTAGCAGGCCTGGAGGAGAAAGGGAAACAAGAAAAGGTTAGGTACTGAATAGGTGCTACAATATGACAAAATCACATTAACTTGAAGGAAATCCATGGTATGATAACTCTGTGCACATCAAACATGCTGCAATATCTAAAAGGTAAATAAAATACACATCTGCACTTTTGTGCACACACACTCACTCACAGATTACAAACCAGCTATAGTTCAAGAAACCAAAGAAGCAGCCCAAACCTCAAGTAGGCCAATGGCGATGGAGAGGGCTGCCCCTGAGGCTCGCAGAGACCGCTTGCCTGTCATGACTGGCCACGGGTCACGGCGAAGGTCTGCCAGAATGTCCTGCAGTGTAATCTCACACTCCTGCACAGGCTGCAGGAACCTGTTGTTCATCTGGCCTGGCTGAGGAGCTGGAGCAGCTTGACCAGGCATTTGCTGCAAAATTTTCATTTCAGTACAAATGTCCTGGTTTTCTCTAAGGTTCATGTCATAGATTTAGTTCAAGTACAGAGTATGAATCATGATCTGAAGCAAATTCATTACACAAACATGCACAATATCCTATTGATATATAATATTTTCAATCAGATTCACTTCAGTTTATCAACAGGTGACCTAATGCTAGCATGACTAATCATGAGTCATAATTCTGTGTGGTGTGAAAACAAATGTGTGTCCCATTTCTTGCCTATGACTGTCCCCAAATCTGACAGTTCCTCTGAACTGTTTGGCAAGGAAACAAAGTTCAAGATGCTGACAGGAATATTACAAAGGAAAATATGAGAAAATCTAAAGTGTTCTCTGAACAGAATGTGCTCAGCTACAGTACAGCTCACCTGGGCCTGAGCAGTGGTCCTCAGCCCCACCCCAAGATACTCTTGCACTGTCTTGGCAGTCTGGTCCTTCGCACCAGGGAACACATACTGCTTTCTCATCACTTCCTTAGCCAAAACATGGACCTGTAGGAAAATATAACTAAGTACTATGTAGCAAAACATTGGCACAACTGAAGAATGGTTTCCTAAGTGGCGCAATGACTATAGTGATAAAAGTCTGTGAAGTTGAAACCAACTTATACGTGTTAAACAAAACATTTTAGTCTAAATCAAAGCATCAACCTGAGTTACAAAACACTTACATGAACATGTCTGCCAAAAGTGATAAGGCCCACCAGCGCAGTGGCAGGCATCAGTGAGAGAGACATCGTGATGGACTCTCGCAAGGCACCCAGCTCCTCTTCGTCCACACAGGTATCCATCACAAAGAGGAAGATTGGTGGTAGATTTTGCTGCCTCTGTAATATTAAGCAGGGCATCATTTTCAAGGTAAAAGTAGGAATCAGATTTATTTTTATGGTAACAATGACCTGTGAATTCCACTTAAATGTAGGTACCCAAATTAAGCATTTTTAGATTTACATATACACAGTCCCTCTTGCAAAAACATTATTTGTTATAAATGAAATCAGTATGTATATCATTTATTCAGACTTAGTAGGAATGGCGTCATATCATTAATACTAAGTACAAAGAAACTACACATTTTGGAAATGTTCACTGCAAAGCCATGCTTCTCCTGCCTTACCATAAGAGTGTATTCAATGGTAGAGAAAGTTGAGAAGAGTTCAGCAGGCTGGCTCTGTTCACTGATTGAGGCATATGAGCTAGGGAAAGGGTTGCGTTGGAAACAGAAGCAACAAACCCAAATCTTTGCTCGAAAATCAACCTGTGAGAAAGAACAAGCCATCAAAAAAAATTTTTTTTAAGGATCTGTCCACACTGATATAAATTGAGAACAAAAAAATTATCTTATTCATAATTTTAAAATTTTGTAAAGTGAATGCATATAGAATGAGATTCACTTGTATATCCCAAATTGTGTTAAGCTATTTCACTGTCACCAACCTGACATAAGGGGTTGAGGATGGCCCCACACTGCATCTGTGTACACTTCAGTGGTTCATAGCAGATGGGTGGCAAGTCATCTCGTTTCTTGAGGGGAGTGTAGGTGGCAGCAACTGGCACTACCATGCGAGTGGCTTCAATGCGGTTGGACGGCCACACGTTCCACGAGAACCGAACACCCTGAAGGAAACAGATCCAGGTGTGTTTGGTGCTGACAGGAACTACTGGATAATGAAATGATATCATCGTGGATAGAATGTAAATTAAATTTTCCATGTTACAATTGTACTTCCTGCACTATAAAGGATGTCGAGGGGAATCCAAATCCAAAAACTGAATCACAATTTAAAAAATCACTCATGTGGCACTTCATCCAAATTAGCACACAATACATTAATACTGTAGAATAACTTCAATGACCTCCTAATCTTAGAGGAACATTAGACCACTTCAGCTCAATCTTTGAATATTAAATTACCTACTCAATGTATGTAATAAATAATAATAATCCTGTTTACCTGTAACATTATTAAGAGATAATATTTCGTACCTCTTTATTCTCCTGTGCCTCAATGAACTCTTGATATGAGCTCTGTTGCTGTTGCTGTTGCTGTTGCTGTTGCTGTTGCTGCTGTTGCTGCTGTTGCTGCTGCTGCTGCCCACCATACTGATCCTGTTGATACTGCTGTCCATACTGCTGCTGGCCACCATACTGATCTTGCTGATACTGTTGTCCATACTGCTGCTGCTGTTGTTGTTGCTGTGGTTGCTGCTGTGGTTGGTAACCATACTGCTGTGGTGCTCCAGCAGGTGGTTGGTACTGCGGTCCAGCAGCAGACTGCTGAAACTGATGCCCTCCTTGCTGCTGGTATCCGTACATGCTGAAACACAAATGTACACATGCCAATCAACACTATATATACTTTAAATAACAAATATACAGACCATAATTACGCAAAATAAAATAATTTGGTAAATAATCATTTCACTGTAATGCATCTTGATCAATATTTGAGATTTATTCAGTCATAATTTCACGGCTTCATTATGTTGATCACAATTTGAAAAAGCGTCATGTTTTTGCCCAGAAATAAACAGTCAGCGTCTGGAAATAAGCAGGCTAAGGTTACTTCCATCTCAGCTGTGCCACTAACGGGCAAATTTCTTCCACAAAATCCACACATAAGGGGGTGGAAGGAAGGGAGAGGGAAGCAGTGGGAGGGGCTCATCTATCACTTGTGAGGGAGAGGCTTCACTTCCACTAATCCCGAATACAAGGTGCTGGTCTGCTGGGCAATTAACAGACAGAATTCTCCTAAAAAGTCCACAAGTTTGGGACTAGAAGGAGGGGAAAGGGAAAGGGAAAGAGGGAGAGGGGCCCATCAGTCAGTCTTGTAGGGAAAGCGGCACCACTTTCATCAATTTTAAATAAATGATGCTGGTTATTGAGATTAGTGAGGCTTAGCGATGAGGAAAAAACAATAAAATACTTAAAAGGAACGTACACGTCACACTAATCAGCACTGACCTAACAAGCCAAGTGGGCAGTACAGCTTTCCTTACCAGAAATGTGAAAGTCCACTCAATCTTACCCCTAAATATCTATGTTCCCCTTAGGCTGCCTGGAAGAAAATGTAATTATCACAAATAACATCTTTTTTGACGATCTGGGCGTACCTGAGCTGTGTGAGGAGGCCTGACGGGCGGCACACACCACCGTTTGACTTGAGTTCCACGTAGCTACTGACACCTCGATCAACACGCTGCACTCGCTAACCCACCAAATCCCATTAACCTTATTATTCTCGATCTATCTTCAACTTCAAACCAAAATTAAATACAACAAAATTTATTTTATTATCTATCTCTGTATTATAAATGGAAAAGTTTTGAAAATACCCGAAGAATATATTTACAACTATATCAAGTTTGTATATATGCTAAGACTAAATAGATAAAAAAATATCATACGTTATTTTCATATTTTCATTCAATATTTTCAGATAATACTTGGCCAAATATGATTCTCATTTTATTTTGTAATGAATGCTCTATAAAATCCTTCAAAGAAAACGGTAAAAAATTTAATAGTAACTAAAGTAGATAAAAAATAATACCATACCAACTACTAATTAGTAAAAGATCGTAATGACAGTTACTCTACAATAAGTATTTATAGAGGAAGATATACATAACGTGATGGGGACTATTGAAATAACCTTTTGTCACTAATTTCGAGGCAGCTAATTTCTGGGCAAGAAATATGATGCTTTATAAATCGTTACATACGGAGTCAATAATAGAATTAATGAGATAAATAATTTTAAACCCAGCCTGACACAATTCTCGGATGTAAACACTAATATTACTTCAGTATTATCCAGTGTGATTAATACGTAAATGTCCAGAATACGGCAGCACTGCACGAGAATACACAAGATGCAGATATTGAAGGCACGAAGCTCCACGTCTTGCAGTGTGACGCAATGTGTACACGTGTTAAAGAATGAACATGCATGCTTAAAGTTAGACGATTTTTTTTTTTACATGATACAATATGTCACCACCATGATGTCAATGTTTAATAACTCATTAAAACATATTCAGTTAGGAGGCTAAAATATATTAATTCATGGTTAGGAGAGGGACTGAACAGGAGTTACTAGGCACGCAAACTACGTGAAGCTATGTGTAGGTGTGAATGGTATGCTGAAATAAATGGTAGGAACGTCTTATGCGTAAGTATGATACGGGTGGTAGTGATCACTACTACAAATAACTATGGGATTCACGAATGATAATAATAATAATGATACTACTACTACTACTACTACTACTACTACTACTACTACTACTACTACTACTACTACTAATAATAATAATAATAATAATAATAATAATAATAATACAAAAACAGTAGTGATGGTATAAAGATCCTAGAGAAAAACTATTTGATGAGGACTCTAGTGAGATTTCAGAATACATATTGAATCTTGTCTTCAGAATTAGTGAAAGTAGGATCGGTTTATTTTGACGTGGATCATAGTAGCGATGGACCTGTGTGTGTTGAACCTGTGGCTCGATAACAAAAAAAAATGGTTTATTGTAAAGGACCGAACCTCTGAACCGCCGAGCTCCTCTATTTACAACTCACATTATGCACTTACAAGTTTAGTTCTTTTACAGTAATTAGTGTATTAACAGCCATTAAAGTTCCAAAAGATACTTACTTCATTCATTTTCCCGATGAACATACCTAATCTTACATAGCTTATTTATAACACTTGAAATTTACATACATACGACAGTAAATAAACTAAGAGAGAGAGAGAGAGAGAGAGAGAGAGAGAGAGAGAGAGAGAGAGAGAGAGAGAGAGAGAGAGAGAGAGAGAGAGTTTATAAGTCTCTTTTTCAGTTTTCAGTGGAATCGAGGTGCGCATACCAGGTAAGGATAGTGACGTTAACTATGGCTGGGTGAGTCAGGGGCCACAGGCTGACAAATATCTTTTCAAGGTACAGTGAGGATGTAAAAGAAATAGAGAGTGAGCTGAATATAAATTTTGTGATGCACGATGATTGTTTTAGTTCCAGCGCGTTTATTTCACCAGCAGATCATTCAAGCATTGGCAGAACACCAGACGCTAGCTCATCTGAGTTCCCTACCTCACTTACTATTGAAAATCCATAACTCACAGTACTTCAGGAATAGAGTCACACAGAGATTACAATCGTACATATTTATTGTTAAAAATCAAGTGACATGAAGTAGGTAACACATACATTACATACATATACATTACTGAATGATGATTCCGTACAGGAGGGAGGAATGCACATGATAACACTAATTCTACATGAAATGTTGTCTGTGGAATGTTTAGCCAAAACGCGTTATTTATGCTGCTGTTGCTTCACGTGACTTTTCATTACATTGATCACTACATGGAGAGGCCTTTTCCTTCTGTGGTGCCAATTCGGTACTCTGTTGCTGCTGCTGCTGCTGCTGCTCGGGTTCGGGTGACTTATGCTGCTGCACGTCAATGGGCAGGTTCCTGGCCTGACCCTCCAACTGTGTCCCGGCCTTCTGGGTGACTGTGAGGCGGCCGTTGCTGAGGCTGGCGGCGAGGGAGTCGTGGCTCACGTGGCGGGGCATGGAGGTGATGTATCGCACCATCCGCCGTGAGGTGTCGCTTGAGCCTCGTCCCTCCACCATCAGCATGCCATTCTCCGTCGTCGCCCGCACCTCGTCGCAATCCTTCATGTCCACACTGAACTGCCACGGGGATTGTTCTGCAGCCTTGTCAATGTCTGTGCAGCTGCAGCTTTTTCCTACACATTTTTCCATTGCATCACTTGTGCTGTCGTGGCTGGAAGTAGGTATCTGCTTCCTGTTGGAGGACCAGTCACTGCTAAAGTTGCGGGTAGATGCTGTTTGCTTCCTGCTAGGCGAGTTCTGCTCCTTGCCTTTGGTATTGGAGGAGGCGTGTATGCCTTTGCCACACGATTGGTTACTGGTGGCCATGGGTTCATTTGCTAGGCGAGGCAGGATCACAAGGTGTTGGCGCGGGGGTCGTCGTGGGCAGGTGACACACGTGTAGGGGCACCAACGTTGGCGAGGCTTCACCCACGCCCTGGGACCAAACACAAAGTCTCTGTCAGTCCCCCAATCCTCCATCACGGTGTCCATAATATCATCCTCAAAAAAGTCCTCAGCCATCCTGTTCAAGGGAGAAGCTTCCACGAGTCGAGGGAAGGAGATGGGCCGGCTGGTGAAAAACACGTTGCTGAACATTGCTGTAGCTACGGCAGGGATGGGGAGACCAAACCAAGTCTGCAACAAGACGTGGATGGAAGGAGAAACTGGACTGTAATGTTTGTGGAGAGCGAGACTAGATGTCGAGAGTGTGGCTGCTGCACTGTGAATGAGTCCCTCCTTGCCTCGTGCCTCTCTATATACGGTTTTCTGTGTTGTCGAGAAGCTTCTCCAGGGATGGAGAACTTCTAGAGAAAACGAAGAGTCGAGGCGGATCTCTACCATAGTGGATCGATCGATGTGACGCAATTCATCATATCTTTATATTATCCATTTGTATAACTTACTTTTTCGTCATTATTTAGATAATACAGGAATCAACCGATGAGAGAGAGAGAGAGAGAGAGAGAGAGAGAGAGAGAGAGAGAGAGAGAGAGAGAGAGAGCATAAACATGCTTTTCTAGGGTTCTTTTATTGTCTATACGAGAGAGCCACTGGCCACAGGTAATAAAAAAAATAGAAGGAAAAAAAGATTCACTTCAGTGCCAGTTCCCAACCCAGAGAAAAACAGAATAACGGAGGATAACTGATCCCCTAATACATAGAAAAAGGGAATAAGTTACTACTACTACTACTAATACTGTGTACTTAATTATAGCAATGGCTGACATCTTCAAACTACCAGTGTTACCATATTACAGAGTTATCACACACTGCACAGATATGCTGTTCGTATGGATGAATTTATCTTTCTTGTTCTCTATGATGACCCCAGACTACGAGAACTGTGTGTCATTGACTGCTTTCAATATTAATGTGCGTTTGTATTCCTCCAATTTGTTTTATGAAGTCTGGACTTGGAGAAATATTCATATAACATGATCTTTAGCAATCCAGTTTAATATTACTAGTATTTTTATGCAATTATATATTCTGGCACCTAATGACCTTCCTTGCTATGGCACCATGCACGAAATTAGTGAGGAAATTGTGAAACAACCGAAGGATAGGTATTAAGAGTAAGGTTGACAGTATGGACGAATCGCGAGACTCATGGGCTAATTAGCAGAAGGGTTGGGAGGCGGGGGCCAAGTCACATGTACTTTTGAAAGTGGGGGACAATATATCAAATGTATAATAATAAAAATAAATAAAAGATATAAAAACATTCATTGTAGTTACCTTATGCGCCTTAATGTCCCCGATCCCCCTTTTGACCACATATCGCCTCTAACTGGAACTAAGAACAAGGTTAAGAAGCAAAAATAAATAAATGAATAAATGGACAAATAAATAAATAAATAAATAAATAATAACGGAATGCGTGATCATGTCCCCGATGATTCGCGGGGCAAGTGGAACTTTCTGGTGCCACAGAGAACCGTATATATAGCGGCGCGGCACGAGGGGAGACTCACAAGAACCACAATCGCCGCACGAGAAGCAGCTTCTCACCGTCCTACGGCCGATCCTATCGATTACCTGCTAGCCAAATAACCGTTTTCAGCCCCTCTAGTGCATCCATCGCCCGTCTCAACAACTGAGAGCAATGTTCACCAACAGTGGCTTCCTCACCTTCCACCCGTTCTCCCTCATGAGGGATGAATATCCTCTCATGGCGGGTGGACCCGGACACCTGATGGATAAGTGGATGGAG
>NC_087159.1:2562500-2565000 GCF_035594125.1 Scylla paramamosain | reverse complement strand
ATATGTGCTCTAATGCCTCCGATCTCCCTGATGACGGCGCCCCTGAATGGAAGCAAGAACAAGGTTAAGAAGTATAAAGATAAATATATAAACAAACAAGTAAGTAATTAAATAAATAAGTAAAATAACGTAATACGTGATAATGTCACCGATGATTCGCGGCGCAAGTGGAACTTTCTGGTGCCACAGAGAACTGTATATATAGCGGCGCGGCACGAGGGGAGACTCACAAGAACCACAGTCGCTACACGAGACGCAGCTTCACAGGGTCTCACGGCCCGGGTCTTTTGATTACCTGCTAGTCAAATAACAGTCTTCAGCCCCGCTAGTGCATCCATCGCCTGTCTCAGCAACTGAGAACAATGTTCACCAACAGTGGCTTCCTCACCTTCCACCCGTTCTCCCTCATGAGGCATGAATATCCCCTCATGGCGGGTGGACCCGGACACCTGATGAACAAGTGGATGGAGATGTCAGAGCCCTGGAGCACCGGGTCCTTGGTGGATGACTTCAGCCCCTGGTTCAGGCCTCGAGCACGCTGCTGCCCACACACCTGTGTGCCACAGCCCACACCGCGACCCCGCCATCAGCACATCATGATTCTGCCAGGCCTCTTCACTGACCCTACCCCCAATGGTCGTGAAGGCAACGAGGCAAAAAAAGGCAGCGCAACGAGTGAACAGTGCCAAGGGAAGGACACACAAGGCAATGAACAGACAGCCTCAGCATCCACCAGCAAGGACGCGGCAGTGGACAAGGACCCAGAACAATCTCCGTGGCAGTTCAGTGTGGACATGAAGGACTGTGACGAGGTGCGGGCGACGACGGAGAATGGCATGCTGATGGTGGAGGGACGAAGCTCAAGCGACACCTCACGGCGGATGGTGCGATACATCACCTCCATGCCCCGCCACGTGAGCCACGACTCCCTCGCCGCCAGCCTCAGCAACGGCCGCCTCACCGTGACCCAGAAGGCTGGGGCACAGCTGGAGGGTCAGGCTAGGAATCTGCCCATTGACGTGCAGCAGCACAAGTCACCGGAAGCCGAGCAGCAACAGCAGCAGCAACAAGATGCAGCGGAGAAGGCAGAGTAATTGCTTCCAGAATAACAGTATTTAATTTCCAAAAGACGAAGAAATTATCTTGTTATATGTGATATTACCTTACTTAGAACTGCAGATGTCTTTACGAATAGCTTCCAGTATTAAGACGTAGGTGCGCTAATAGGGTGCAATGAGTGCTGTGATTTAGTGGTAAGTGGTTTACGCTGCACGCCAGTATGGGGACATTGCAAACAGAAGCAGTAGGTCACTAATGGCGGTGCATTTAGTAAATATTTATGCCTCCTGAATGACATTTCCGTGATGGTGATTTATTTTGTTTATTGTATTGATGTAAATCTAGTGAATTAGTAAATTTCTTTTGTTTCTTTATAACTTGTATTGTTTTACCTTCCTCAGAGTTACATAAAAGAAAAATCATCTTCTCCAGAACCAATGTTGATTACCATAGAGTGCAAGAACATCAAGTAAACTCTGGAACTCCCTGCGTGCTTCTGTATTTCCTCCTTCCTATGACTTGAACTCTTTCAAAAAGAGAGGTTTGAAAGCATTCTCCATTATTTAATTGTTCCATTCGGAAGTCCCTATGGGACTTGACATTAAGTGGACCTTATATGATTATTTATTTATTTATTTGCTTATTTATTTATTTTTTTTTTTTTCTTTTTACCATTTGCCAGTGGCCTTCCTGCATTAAAAAAATTGAGTGTGACACTCTGAAGCAACACACGTGTGGTGATGGGCTGGCCTCTGGAACAAAATTATTCGTGGCCTGTATTTACGTTCGTTTCCCGTACATGTATTACTATTATTATTATGTTTATCATTATTATTATTATTATTATTATTATTATATTTTCTGGATGTCGAGAGTAAGGCTGCTTCACTGTGAAATTGCGAATGAGTTCCCCGTTGCCGCGTGACTCTCTATACACGGTTTTCTGTGTTCCCGAGAACCTTCTCGACGAATCAAATGATAACAGAGAGAGAGAGAGAGAGAGGGGGGGGGGGACGCTGTCACTCTGCTCTCTCAATTTTGACTCTCAGTGCGGGGAAAGAGGAAGGCGAGTTTTCTTTCCGTTATATTTCATATGTTCCCTTTGACGTTAAGCAGTGAAAGTGAATAGAGAAAAATAATCCATATCATGGCAACAGCAGACATGAGAACAACAATCAAATTAGATAAATCATGAAGGTTTCAGATTTCTGGCGGTGACAACGCAGAGTGACGACGAGGTAACAGCTGAGGTGACAACAAGTTTCGAAAATGAACAGGATACAAGTCATAACACTATAAATTATTTATTTTCCTTAAAAATCTCTAAATGAAATATTCAACTAAATAAAGTGTAATATTGCAGTTTTGATGTGTGTATATTTTTTTCCTGAGGATGTATGTCTGATTGTATGATTATATACAACAATATACGATAATTTTG
>NC_087159.1:2525000-2557500 GCF_035594125.1 Scylla paramamosain | reverse complement strand
TACTCTTTATTCTTCTTATATACCTCCCCTTCATCTATCTTACCCCACTTTGCTTAATATTATGCTATGTTATGCTATTGAAAACTTCTAAAGAAAACGAAGAGTCGAGGAGCTTCTAGACCAAGGTGGATCGATGGATGTGACGCAGTACATCATATCTTTATATTATCCGTTTTTATAACTTGCTTTCTTGCCATTATTTTGATAAGACGAATTAAGAGAGAGAGAGAGAGAGAGAGAGAGAGAGAGAGAGAGAGAGAGAGAGAGAGAGAGAGAGAGAGAGAGAGAGAGAGAGAGAGCATAAAACATGCTTTTCTAGGGATTTTTTTAATCTATGCGAAAGGGCCACTGGCCAAAGATAATGAAAAATAAATAAAAAAGAAGAAAGGCTTCACTTGAATGCCAGTTCCTAAAGAGAAGCCAAATAGAGGAATAAAATAATGAAGGATAAGTCTTGAAATTTCCCTTCCCTCTTGAAAGAGTTCATGTCTTAGCAAGGAAGAAATACAGAATCAGGCAGGGATTTCTAGATTTTACCAGAGAAAGGGATGAATGATTGTGAATACTGGTTGACTCTTGCATTAGAGAGATGGACAGAATAGGGGTGAAATGGAAAATCTTGACCAGCGAAGCCGCTAGAGGAGGGAAGGCATACAGTTAGCAGGAGCAGAAGAGCAATAATATACAAACAATATGGAATACAAAAAGAAAGAGATGAGTATATTGTATTTCATTCTGTGCATGCCTTTCTTTCGGACATACTATTTTATATACTTATTTATTTATTTATTTATTTATTTATTTATTTATTTATTTATTTTGAGGGTAAAATCATCGTGTCTTTTTACCCTTTTTTTTCTGTCCTCGGCTGGTTCCCGAATACATAGAAAAAGGGAATAAACTACTACTACTACTACTACCACTACTACTACTACTACTACTGTGTACTTAATTGTAGCAATGGCTGACGTCTTCAAACTACCAGTGTTACCATATTACAGTGTTATCACACACTACACAGATATGTTGTTCGTATGCATGAATTTATCTTTCTCGTTCTGTTTGATGACCCCAGACTACGAGAACTATGTATGATTGACTGCTTTCAATATTGGTGTGCGTTTGTATTCCTCCAATTTGCTTTACGAAGTCTGGACTTGAAAAATATTCACAAAACATAACTTTTTGCAGCCCAGTTTTAATATTACTAGTATTTTTATGTAATTATATACTCTGGCACCTTATGACCTTCCTTGCTATGGCGCCATGCAAGAAATTAGTGGGAAAAATTGTGAAACAACTGAAGGATAGGTATTAAGAGTAAGGTTGACAGTATGGACGAATCGAGACTCATGGGGCTAATTGGTGGGGAAGGAAAAGGAGGATAAGTCCCCTGGACTTTTGAAAAGAGGGGGTACAATGAAGCAAATGCTCCCCTCCGCCACCTCCACCCACTCTACATTACTTTCCAGCGAGTATTATAAACTAGAAGCTTGAATCTAAAACGATTATGAGTTCGTGATCAGTTTGTCTTTTTAACCAAAATCGTGTGTTAGCGCATATCCCATTAGCTATCTATTATTTGTTAATTTGTGCTGTTGGGAAGCCAAACAAATCACCATCAAATCATCAACAATTAACAACACAGCGTGGGAGGCCGCCAATGGCCTAAGAATACCCACACACAGCCATACACTCCATCTTCAATACCAAGTGCATCAGAGAGCACTGAAGGGCAGCATGAGCCTACTTAGCTGCTTATCAAAATCCTGCCTGCGCCACCACAGGCTAAAAGGTCAATATGATAGGCGCCTATGAATGATGCCTAAAGACGCGATAGTCTAAAAATCTAAGCAAATAGATAAATGAATAAATAAATAAATAAAATAATAATAATAATAATAATAATAATAATAATAATAATAATAATAATAATAATAAATAAAATAGAAAATAAAAAATAAATAAATAAAAGAAGTTAACAAATCATTGTAGTTACTATATTTACCCTAATGTACCCCCTCCCCCTTGGTAAAGACCACATGACGCCCCTGACTGGAAGCAAGAACAAGGTTAAGAAGTACAGAAAAATTAACGTAATGCGTAATCTACGTTCCCGATGGCTCGCGGCGCAAGTGGAACTTTCTGGTGCCACAGAAAACTGTATATATAGCGGCGTGGCACGAGGGGAGACTTACAAGAACCACAGTCGCTACACGAGAAGCAGCTTCACACCATCCCGCGGCAATCTTATCGATTACCTACTAGCCAAATAACAGTCTTCAGCCCCGCTAGTGCATCCATCGCCTGTCTCAACAACTGAGAACAATGTTCACCAACAGTGGCTTCCTCACCTTCCACCCGTTCTCCCTCATGAGGGATGAATATCCTCTCATGGCGGGTGGACCCGGACACCTGATGAACAAGTGGATGGAGATGTCAGAGCCCTGGAACACCGGGTCCTTGGTGGATGACTTCAGCCCCTGGTTCAGGCCTCGAGCACGCTGCTGCCCTCACACCTGTGTGCCACAGCCCACACCGCGATCCCGCCATCAGCACATCATGATTCTGCCAGGCCTCTTCACTGACCCCTCCCCCAATGGTCATGAAGGCAACGAGGCAAAGAAAGGCAGCGCAATGAGTGAACAGTGCCAAGGGAAGGACACAACAAGCAGTGAACAGACAGCTTCAGCTTCCACCAGCAAGGATGCAGCAGTGGACAATGCCCCAGAACAATCTCCGTGGCAGTTCAGTGTGGACATGAAGGACTGTGACGAGGTGCGGGCGACGACGGAGAATGGCATGCTGATGGTGGAGGGACGAAGCTCAAGCGACACCTCACGGCGGATGGTGCGATACATCACCTCCATGCCCCGCCACGTGAGCCACGACTCCCTCGCCGCCAGCCTCAGCAACGGCCGCCTCACCGTGACCCAGAAGATCGGGGCACAACTGGAGGGTCAGGCTAGGAATCTGCCCATTGACGTGCAAAAGGACAAGTCACCCGAACCCGAGCAGCAACAGCAGCAGCAGCAAGGTGCAGCTGAGAAGACAGAGTAACTGCGGCCGTAACAACAGTATTTAATCTCCAAAAGACGAAGAAATTCTCTTGTTATATGTATTATTACTTTACTCAGAATTGTATCCACTGAAGAAACAAAGATGTCCGTACGAAGGTGCGTTAATGCAGTGCACCGAATGCAGTGATTTAGTGGTAAGTGGTTTACTTGCACGTGCCAATTGTTCCAGTATGGGGATATTGCAAACAAAAGTAGTAGGTCATTATTGGTGATGCATTCAGTAAACCTTTGTGCCTCCTGAATAGTAATTTCGTGATGGTGATTTATTTGTTTATTGTATTGATGTAAATCTTTTGAATTAATAAATTACTTATGTTTTTTTTAGTACTTTTTTTTTTCCTCGTTTCATAAAAAAAATAAATGAATAAAATCTCCAGTACCATACTTTTATTACCATAGAGCGTAAACACATTGTGTGGCACTCTGGAACACTTGTGTTGATAGGTTAGCCTCTGGGTCAAAATTATCCATGGCTTGTATTTACATTAGTTTCCCGGAGATTTATTATTATTATTATTTATTTATTTATTTATTTATTTATTTATTATTATTATTATTATTATTATTATTCCTTCACTATCAATTATACTATAATATTGTAATTTCACTGTCTTGGAGAGTATTGTACGTGCCGCGTAAGCATACATATTATTTTGCACAATTAGCTTACTGACCAAGGCCGTCTCTATGTGACATGTAGGCGGCCTTGAGTAAACTCCCTGCAGGGCACGGACGAGTTGTTGCCGTGCTATCAGTGTTACCACATACAAGATATGCATTCATCACAATGTATGAAATGATTTACCCACGAAGCATCCCACCACTATCATGTATAAATCTGCAGTACTTCACGGGGCATTTAATAAAATTCTGGTAATGCAAAGGCTCCTATATATCGACTACTAAGCAGCATACAGTGTGTCTTGTTGACGCTTTTCAAGTTTTTACCGATCGTGTGTGTGCGGGAGACGTTGGGAACACTGAAAGGCACAGCAGACGCAGAATAAAGTGAGCAGACGCCGGTGGCTGGTCGTGGGCAGTGGTCGCCTCATCAAGAAAGCTTTGTCTCTGTGTACTGCATTGTCATCGGTAGAGTTATATTCAGAATGGCGTCCAAGGTGATCAGGAAGGTAGTGTCGAGTGCCAAGGCTCCTGCTGCCATCGGGGCGTACAGGTGAGGCTGGGGACTGATTACCGGTTGTTCTTAGGTCCGCCGCCACCCCTCTACCTTTATCCAATACATCGATGATTTCATGGAAGTAGTGGATACCTGACATTCTCATTCTTCTAGTATTGTCTTTCCATATTAAGTGATACCAGAATCATAAGATGTTATTGCAATTTTTATATGTTTTAGGTGTCTTGGTTGTATTTACGTAACTGCAGGTATTTTTTTTTTCTTTTTTTACAGCCAAGCAGTGCAGGCAGGCAACACTCTTTACATCTCAGGCCAGTTGGGGCTTGATACAGCCACCCTGAACCTCGTGAGTGAAGATGTGGTGGAGCAGACTCGCACAGCCCTCACCAACATGGGGCACATACTGGAGGCTGCAGGCTGCACGTACAAGCACGGTAAGCACTGTTACTGCACCACAGGAAAGTATCTTGAGAATGTAAAGAGAATGTGGTAGTACAATCAAGTAAGAACTTACGGAGTATTGAACAATAGGGTATCTGTAAGCTGTGACTTTTGCATATTTTGTGTAGTGACAAAAATGTTTCACTTAATGCAATATATCGCCCAGACTGATGCTCCAGAGGTATGCATCCCACACAGTTGCTGCACAGATTTTTCATTGTCATAAATTTGGTACAGGCAAACTATTATCCTAGAGATCTTAGGCACAAGTGGGGACCAAGGTTGCTGTAGCATCTATACATTCCTTGGTGGGGATCATTGCTGGCTCCACTGTAGCCCTGTTCACACAAATCTTGCATGTTTGCTCAGCATTGGTATTGGAG
This sequence comes from Scylla paramamosain, assembly GCF_035594125.1. NCBI lineage: Eukaryota > Metazoa > Arthropoda > Malacostraca > Decapoda > Portunidae > Scylla > Scylla paramamosain. The sequence continues at coordinate 2,552,458 of NC_087159.1, read as the reverse complement.
AGATTCTTGTATCCATGTCATAGTATTGGGTGCGGTATTCAATTCTTGTGTATCACAAACTTATTCAACACATATTTGTACTTTCAGTGGTCAAGACAACTGTACTTCTAGCAGACATCAATGACTTTGCAAAAGTTAACGAGGAATATTCCAAATGTAAGTGTTGCTTCTTTGAAATCATATGCTAATAAGTAGATGACTGATGCCTCTTTTGTAGTTTGAAATTCCTTTATGTTCATATTGCTTTTATAAGTACTGTATTATTGAATTATACTATTGAAATTTTTGCTACTACATCACTAAATTCTGAAACATAATTGTACTTTACAGTCTTCACTGAGTCCAAGCCTGCTCGAGCTGCTTACCAAGTGGCCAACCTACCCAAGGTATGTTGAAATGCTAATCTTTCTGTTCACTTTGTAAGTTTTCACCATCTCTCTAGTCCTTATCATTCTTTCATTATATGCCTCTTTCTAGCCTTGTGAGTTTACTTTCCCATGTTTTTTTTACCTTTCATTCTTTGCCCCTGCCATATTTCCTTTTATTATTTGTATTACTTTCTTGCTTGTTTTTTCTTCCTCTGTTCTCTGCCTTCTTGCTTTCCTGTGTATCCTTTTGGTTGTAATGATAGTCTTATACTGTATAATGTGTATATAAATATATTGGTAATCATACTTGTGGCACTTTTTGATTGGACTAAGAGTAGAATTTTGTATCATATAATATCCAGAACACTCCAAAATAGCTTGACCTTTTTTGTGTCATTATGAATCTGTTCAATGCAGAAAGTTAAGGAAAAGATCAAAACAGTAAAGAAATGTAGAGTACAACAGAGGAGGCAATAATGTGGAGGATGGGTGGATAGATAGATGGGGAGGAAGTGGAAAAAACATGGTCTTTAAACATTCTTTGAAGGAGTGACCACAGTAGAAGACCCTCCTCTCTCCAATGAAACGCTCTTTCTCTTGCATGCACAAATCATCTGTCTCTGTTAGCACCTCACACATATTCCTCTACCCTACCCTTCCACCTTTCAAGTGGCCTATGAGCACCTTCAGTTTCACTCACACCTCCTCTACAAACTCTTCACCCTTCATCCTCTCAGTGTAGCTAAACCATCTCAGTGTGTTTCTAATTACGTGTTCCAATTCTGCACACTACATTTACAAGAGATGCCCTTCCCCCTCTACTTGTACACATTAGTTGCTATATTACATAGAATATTATTTTTGTCAAATGGCAGCAACAGCTACACACACAATTTGATTTTTGTATGTATTGCAGGGTGGACGTGTGGAGATCGAAGCCATAGCAATTGTAGGAGAGTTGGATGCACAGTAAGGAGCAGTGCCAGCAACTATCCCAACAGCTGTGCTGATAACTACCCCAACTGTAATCTTGCTACCATACCACTGTCGCCTTCACATACTCTATTTTTTCCCTTTATCTTTTTTCCTGACTGGCCATTTTCCAAACATTGTGGCACTTGAGAAAAAGCAGAATATAGGAATCTATTTAAATGCAAAGACAGTTAAATCCATTGCTCAATTATTTCATTTTAGAATAGTTATATTTTTATTTTTTTTCTTATTATGTAATTGCATTGCACAATTATTTATTTTAAACTTCTTAACTTTTTTATAGTATGTAATCCTAAAGAGACTGGAAATCTCAGCTCAGTTTTATTGCCAATTATTTAGCCTTACAGAATGTTGAAAAGATTTTATTTGTATGTGATAAAACAATGCATAATATTACAAAGGGCATTTTTGTTACAGTTGTTCCTTATGATGCATTATGGATGGTCTTAAAATATAAAAGCAGTAAAGTATATTTTCAATGATGTACGAGTATGTACATAGACTTAGATATATCTGTGATGCTGCATGTCCTGTAACACAACAGGGTAACTAATGGTACTTTGAAGCATCTAATACAATATGTTAGGAAGAAATGGCAAAAGTTCTGGTGTTTGCCCATTGAGGTTATAGACAGAACCATTAGTCATTATATTTATAAAAACACTACAAGTGGCTTAAAATAGAACCTCACTTTAATGTTACCTTATGCTGGCACATCTTAAGGTATAAGATATCCCGAATAAACCAGTACAAGTCTTCCTATAGTGTGTAATATTTCAATATTTGGATTTATTGTGCCAGCTCCAGTAGTGTCATGGATTCCATATTATTTTTTTATTTAGTATTTTTCTCCATTTGTGCAGTTAGAGGGAACTATTGCACTGCAATTATAGTGCTTCACAGTAATGATGAAATAAATGTTTGAATAATAAACTGAGTTTTCACTAAATATTTGATTTCCCCACTTGTCTTGATGAGAGGCTCTCTAGAAAGAAAGATAGCTCAAGACTGACGGTTGCCAGCATTGTGTCAATGAGTACATCACAATGGTATATTTTGTGGTGAGGTCACATAGAACAGGTCGGAAGGGAATCGTAACCTTATTGAATGGTGCGATTAATATGCCAATTAACACAAACCTCAGTATGTGCATTGTTTACGAATTTCAGTGAAGGTCTGATAAAAATTATTCTATGGAGCGTGTCCAGGAGTACTGTCACAGTAACGAAAGGTAAATTACGTAAGTGCCAGAGGATAGTTAAAAATAAATGAATGGTAACACCGGTTTTCCTAAGTAAAAGGGGAGAGAGAGAGAGGGAGGTATGAATTTGGGTGCAAAACAGATAAATAAATAATGCCGAAGAAAATGGCCGCAGAAAAATGGTGTAATGAGGCAAAAACGAATTCCTTCATGGTCCCTACAATGAAAGTGGTTAGTCTGCATTATAAATAATGACGCAATCTTCGTTACTGTACTACCGCTTACTCGTCTAGATTATTATTTTTTTTATCAATATTTAGTTATCTGATACGTAAATACTGTTATTTAGTGCTAACTGCAGATGAGATTTCCCCAGTGCATGACAATAGTGGAGAGTGGATACTTTTTAGTTCCGTCTCCCCCGTGCCCGCGGCCAGCCTCCAGCTGGTCCAGTAGGCACACGGGGATCCGATCAGAGTATCAGCTGACGTGCTGTACACAAAGCCAGCTTATCAGGTCCACAACACAAACTCGTGAGTATTATGAGTGGTGGATGTATTCTGTGAACTAATATTATGGAAATATGATATTTGCATAACGCTATGTTTGCAAGGAGGAAAGTGCTGTGTGGTAGGAGAGGTAGACAAGGTGTGTCAGTGACAGGTGACAGCTGCTGGCCCCAGACACACGGCACAGCTGACTGTAAGGCTCTTTTATCTAGTATTTGTACTGAAGTTGACAGACATATACTGATCTTAGATCTGTGATGGGTAAGTTAACATGTTCCTGCGTAATAATTTAATGGAATGTAACCATTTTTTCACTCGTGTATCATGGTCCCAAGAAAAGTTTTCTTAAAACTGCAGTTTCATACAATACTTCTGTTTTTCTTATCTCTTGGATGCCATCTTCCAAGTAGTAACATTTCTTACACTTTCATTAAAAAAACCTGAAACATTTTTTATAAGTATTTTTTTATACCTTTTTTTCAGAATAGATATATAAACATATAGTGATAAGAATTTGTGTTGTTTCTTGAAAAACTACATTAGTAAGTTTCACAGGGGAGGTCTTTCGCTTCCTGATCCTGATAATCCAAAGGCTACAAATTTGATATTGTTGCAAATGGGCACTCATGGGGAATTGGGGTCCTGGCCTGGCTGGGCCCATGGCCTGCCAGGCCGGGACCCTAATACTTCATGAGTGCCCAGTTATGCATTTTTGTTGCAATGTTATCATGTTGGCCAAGCAAAGATGTTGCCATGCTGAGCAAGAGAGACTACCTGCTACTGCAGCCACACATATCCTTTATATATATATATATATATATATATATATATATATATATATATATATATATATATATATATATATATATATATATATATATATATATATGTTTATTTACTTATTTTATTCTCACTCAGACATTCACACTACAATCTTTGGGTTGCCATAAGGCCCAGGATACAGGATATAATAACTTAGTAAATAACTGTATGATGGAGCATAGGTTCTACAGTGGCCATTATTTAATGGATGCTGCTACTGAATCAAATAAAAGAAATAGTGGTGTACAGTCAGAAAATTTTAGTCCCAGATAAAAATTAATAGGCTTATATTATGTTTTTGGATAAGAGAGCAGTTACTATTAAATTTTAACTGATGAATGTTGATATACTGAAAAAAGTCAAAGTAAAATAAACTATTTTATAATGCAGTATTCTCATTTTCAGATAATGGTTGACGAAGCAACACGCAAGAGTCTGAGTTCTATCCCCCTCATGCGGGTGAAAGCTGGACCTCGTGATAAGGAGGCTTGGGTCACTCGCCTCAAGGAGGAATACCAAGGACTTATTAAGGTGAGCCAGGGAGAACATGAATAGTAATGACACCTATATGTAGGGTCATCAAGTCATTTAATTCCTTGCACAGCTTCACACTTCTTCACAACTCACTTCTTGAAGTTTGAATCTGTTTTGAAATGAGTTTTTCACTGTTTTTTTTTTATTGCATACCCATACATTCTCAAATATCCCCAGCACCCCAAACACTTTTTAGACTCCTGGGAATGTGGGGTCTTTGGGCGGGGAAGAAGAAAAAAAGAAAAAAATCTATCTTCACATATTTACCACAATCTCAAAGTTAATCTGGTTTCCACAAGGTTCCCACAGTTGTCTCAGGAGCTAATACTGAATTCCCAAACAGTGGATATCCCACGAAAATTTTGTCAGAATCAAATGGAAAATTTACAGGAAAGGAAGGTTGTCAAGCCTCATTTGAAATAAAAACAAAATTTTACCGTCAAATGTAATAATAAACTAATGGAGTAACGTCTAGGGAGAGTCCCTAGAATGGCTTTTCAGGGAAAAAAAAAAAAAAAAAAAAAAAAAATATATATATATATATATATATATATATATATATATATATATATATATATATATATATATATATATATATATATATATATATATATATATATATATATATATATATATATATATATATATATATATATATCCTTAGACGCCATAGCCCCATCCTACTCCTTAAAGGAGGAGAGAGTAATAGTCTCACTCAGCTCTTGTTAGGTAGAACCTCCTTGCTACACCTCGGCCGCTGGAATGTCTCGGCACCTTACGTTCTTACAGGAAATATTCAGTGCCCTTCACGTCAGAAACGCATTATGTAACACAACCTGTTACATAATCTATATAATAATATATTTATCTCGCCCGATAAATCCTTAGCCACTCCAGCAAGCTTAAGGTGCTGCTAGCAGCTAGTGTTACGGCACCGCCGCAGATTTGCGAAAGCTTTCAGTGGGGGAATATATTGCAATTACATAGCTTAACTGACATAGCCTAACGTAACGCAAGCAAACCTAATATATCCGCATTTACCTTAGCTGCATGTAATAACACAGATATGTAATAGGAACGTTTTTCAAACATTTTTTTTTTTTTTTTTTTACCTTATTCTTGAAGAGATGGCCCGCCTGGTCCAGCCTCTTTACCGCTGTCCTTTACACTATACCGCAGTAACGACCTTGCTTCCTTTTTCTTAAGGATGAATTATTGTACATCGCCACATTCCTTGACCTTCTTTAAAATCGCACTTTTGTCAAACTCGTAGCACTCTATTTTCAGCAATAAATTCACGAGATTTAAGAAAATTCACTAAAGTATCGCTTTTCATTCATAATAAGAGGAGCACTGAACGAGAGTAGACAGCGACAGACAGTGATTTCCTGACCGACTGGCTGACAGTGACCCTCTCCTGGTCTCCATAAAGTGATATGATTGGTAGATTATTTAAGCGATTCTCTCTCTCTCTCTCTCTCTCTCTCTCTCTCTCTCTCTGTGTGTGTGTGTGACGCGCTTACCACGCAGGAGCACTACGTCACGATTCCAAATGCCCATACTCGAATCGAGCCTTCCTCAGACACAACAAACCGAAACACGAGTCGGGAATACAGTGGTTGCCCGACCTTAGAGAAGTGATTCATGTCATGCAAACAAATACCTCCCAGACGACTGATTAACGATGGAAAATCAGAAAGGCAGAGTTTCAGAATCCAGTCAAGCAAGCAGAAAATCATATTCCCATATTCCCTATTAGAGTGATGGTGTAAAATACATTCCCTCACGATTTCCTGTTCACGCAACACGCCTTGGACTGATTGAACACACGCCCGGACACACGTTTATTCCTGGAATAGAAGCTACGTTAGGGAAGGAAATTGTGTGTGGCTAAGGAAGAAAAGGGTATGTGTACCTAGCCAATCCTTAAATTTGGTCTCGTAGGAAACATTTAGCCCGTTCACAGCTACATGGTACATCTCATGAACCACAAATCACTCAAAGCCATTTCTTCATGTACTATAACCTCCCATAAATATTATATTGCTTAGAAACTGGGAAATCTATGCCTTTACTTCTTTTTATTTCTTGTATGCGTGTGTATGTAAATTTACCCTGTTTTTTAGTGGTGTTGCATATCATAGTGAAAGGATTAATATCTTAGAAATTAGGGATTTGTCTCGGAAATATATTGAGTAAAAATAATTTTTCAACTTGTGAAAATGAATAATTGTAAGTAATAATAATAATAATAATGATAATTCCCCAATCATTAGTGGAGTTGAGCTTTGAAGTGTTTAGTCGAGATATGATAAAAATAACTCATTTCATGTTTCCTCCACAGTTTCTCGACATCTGTGTTATTTCTCTCTCTCTCTCTCTCTCTCTCTCTCTCTCTCTCTCTCTCTCTCTCTCTTCATTACTTACTATATATTACTCACCCACCACAGTTATTTTTGTACATATTTCCCATTCACACAGAAGAGAAAGGTGTAGTACTGTATTATCACAGTACTTATTTCTCCCGCAACATGTCAACATTCACTTTCATTATGTACGTACATTCTTTATTCCTTGTACTGTGCTAATATGCCAATGTGTAATTTCAGTATGTGCAGAACAACAAAGAGGCAGATAATGACTGGTTCCGGCTGGAGAGCAATAAGGAAGGCACGAGGTGGTTCGGCAAGTGTTGGTATATCCATGACATGCTCAAGTATGAGTTTGACGTTGAGTTTGATGTAAGTTCCTCTGCTTTTACTGTTTAATTTCAGTAGTATTTGTTGATGTTTGTAAGGTAAAATAATATAAACCCTCATATAATGAATAATTTGTAGAGAAGGGCTATCATTTAAAACAAGGTTCATTGTATGCTGAGGTTGGTGGTAAACGTTAATCATGTGTTTGGTTAGTCACCTTATTAGCCAACCACATGTTCATTTCACAAAGAGCATGATTGGTAGGTTCAGAAAGTTTAATAGATCCAAAATTGATATAATGTAATGACCTCCTTGGCATTTCATGGAAACACTGAAATTTTTTTTTTTTTTTTTTTTTTATGAAAGTGAGGTAAATCTTTAGCATTGAGAAGCCTTCATCCAGCCAGGAAACTTAATTGATGGGGGGTGGAACATAAGGCAATACTTTAAATATCAGGACCATGAAGATAATTTTGGGGGCCTTTTCATTACAGTCACTACACTGTCAATGGTTAAAATCTCTTCCTCACTGGTTTAGAGATTAGTTATTCAGTAAGTCATGCATGTTGTTTGAATTACCATGAAAAGTTAAGTGCTGTTTACTATTCTTGTATGACATACAGATCCCAGTGACATACCCAGCCACTGCACCAGAGATCACACTGCCAGAGCTTGATGGGAAGACAGCCAAGATGTACCGAGGTGGTCGCATTTGCCTTACAGACCACTTCAAGCCACTCTGGGCTCGTAATGTCCCAAAGTTTGGAATTGCACATGCCATGGCACTTGGGGTAAGGATTTAATTTGAGATTTGTGCTTATTTTATGAGAGAGAACACATGATTAATGATGTGCTGGTATGTTCTTTCGAGTAATACTTCTTTATAATATAAGTTATCTGTGTAGTAGTGTACTCTGCATATTTTGACTTAGGATGACCAGACCAACTCAAAGTAATGACAGCATGCATGATCTGGGTCTGGTATTTCCTCATCTTTCCAGTGATGGATTCAATGATTATAAATGTTTGTTGCCTCATTTACTTTCATAGAGCTTCAACTTTTGAGCTCTGTAAAAAGAATGGCTGCTTATAGAAGGGCAAGGTGTTTCCTATCTTTGACTTGAAGCTCACATGTTCTCTTTCAAAGGTCATTTATTCATCCAGGTAGAGAAAATTTTTGATGGTGTCTGCACATACATATTACAAGTAGTGCAAACTGATTTTGTAAACCTGTTTATTTTCACAGTTGGGTCCATGGCTAGCTGTTGAGATCCCTGATATGATTCAACGAGGAGTCGTCACATACTCTGAGAAGAAAGGTTGACTGCAATGTTATTTAGTAATCAATGTATTACAGGATTCAGTTAAGGTGCTTGTTTTAAAATTCCATAATCTAATCATTCTAAAACATTCAAAGGAAATAGAGGCTATGAACCGCTTTCACTAATGTCCCAGTTGGTGGAAAACAGATTTTATTAGTGATGGGAGGATGATGAATTATTAATAGCATGAGAATCAGGGATGAGTCAAAGTTTTGGGACAGTGAAATGAATTCTTTAATATTTTCACTTAAATCTGCTATTTTGCCAAACCTTGTCAACTTGGCAAATAAATGCCACAATTGTGTAAGGTTCACTTTCCCACAGGCACCTTCATAGAAGGCTAGAAATACTGGAGGCACAGCCAAAAATTATTTGAACACTTAACCTCGTTAACATTATTATATCAGGCCTCAGACTCGGCCAGTTTGTGACCACTACAAAAAGTCGTACTACATTCCCTGACGTGCTACATCGTTTGCAACTATTAATGTAAAACTTTGGATTTTGTCAACAAGCAAAATATATTTTATTGACTTATAAATATATTTTTGTAATAAAATACCTATGCATGATTTTTGACAACTTTCAATTTATAATGTAGATATAGGCAGTATGCACATATATATATATATATATATATATATATATATATATATATATATATATATATATATATATATATATATATATATATATATATATATATATATATATATATATATATTGCTTCTGCTCTGAGCCTTAGACTAATTTTCTCCAGTTGATATATAGTGATTGTTGATATTTATAATGGATTACCTAAAGCTAGGAGGGTACAATTTCCTTCATTGAATATTTGAGCATCTTTTTTTTTGTCAGTCCCTGAAGTCCACCAATCAGTGTGTGCTTCAGGAGGATTGATTATGTGCAAACTTTCTGGCCTAAAAGAAGTAAAAGTTTTAAGAGCAACAAGTTTTATATTGAGGCTTAAGTTGAAAAGTTAAGTATATATAGCATATGATAAAATCAACATGTAATCAACATTTACATATTACATGCAACTAATTACAGACAATAGTGTAACAATAAATCTTCTCTCTCTAACCATGATTTCTTACGTAGAACACACATTATGGATGCCGAGTTCCTACACTGTAACACTTTCACAACAAAAGTAAAAATAATTTGTTTAAAATCAGTTTAAAAACATTAAAATCATTAACTTGTAACATGAGCAGTTTGTTTTGCTTATAGACAGAGCTAAGGAGTTAACAGCAGGTTAACTACTCAGTCTTGTGGTAGACTCTGGCCTGACAGGAATATGGTGGTGGTGGTGATGGCCCGCCCAGAGTGGGGACGGCCGCTCTCTTGCTCCTCTGATCTCCTGGGTGGAGTAACTTCCCGACTGGAGCACTCGTCCTCTCCAGCATTGGGACTGGTGAGTCTGAGTGTGTATGATGCACTAGCTGTTGTGTCTGTCTCCTGAAAGTTGGCAGGCTCCCGAGTTGAGGAGCACTTCTCTCGCATCTTGACGGTATCAGTGCGTGTATCTGTTTCTATCACTTTTTTGGTGTGTGGTTCAGTAGTATTCTTATGGCCAGTAAAGTCTTCAGTAGTGCTGGTAATGTGAGAATTCCCTTTTGTTTGTGATGGAAGATTACCATTAGTCATTGCAGAACCTGAGTCTTCATTCTTCATGCCAAGGACTTCTGTTTTGCTTCCTTTAGATGAAGCAGACTCTCCTTTTTCATTCTTTGTTCGAAATTTTGATCCTTGAGAAATTTCAGAAGGCTTAATTCTTCCTTGGCGACCACGCTTCATTGTCGCTAAAATACTTTTCATTTCTTGCACAGCATCAGGAGGTTTCTCTTTCTCATCTATGTCTGGTTTCCTACTGATGCTTCCAACACTATGGGATTTGGTAGATTTTAGTTTTACTCCCCCTTGTTTGATTTGATTGATGAGGTCATCCATACCACAGCCTTTTGCTGCTGAATCTGAAAATGCATAAATTTATACCATTATGATTAACTTTGCATACAAAAGACAAGTTCATGGTAGATGGTAAAGGGCTGATAACAGTTTTGAACATAAAGTTGCTTGAGATGGAAAATGATTTCAAGTATGAGACATGAGGACACTAATGGGATGAAATGACAGTTTGAAGAAAGTGTTGGATGCAATAGTAAGATTGCTTGTACATGATGGTGATAAATGAAGCTATGAATACATAAGTGGAGGCAACTATAAGGGCCTGAGCGAGAGGTCCCCCCACATCTGGTCTGATCATATCATGCAGATGTGGGAAAGGAGATGAGTCTGGTGTGGTGTACTAAAATAAAAACAGTCTTCTGCCATCTGGCCTTGATGCTGAAAAGTTATTTCCACAACTGACTCAGTGTAGCTCGAGGCAATCCCTTTACCATTCACTTCCCTTTCTCACCAACTACTTCTCACACCATAGACCTCTTCTGTACTCATTACTATAGCACTTAGTCATTCTTCTTCCACATCACCAAGACCATTCTCCCCTGCTGCATCTGAATTCTTCGAAAAAGTAATACCAACACAATGAAAAACATACCTGTACTTTCTGGCTCCTTAGCTTTTTTGTTTTGCTTGGAAACACCAATTAGAGTGGCTAGTGCAGTGACAGGATTGTTGGCAGGAAGGGGCGGTGGGGGTGGAGGAGGTGCACATGGAGGTGGAGGTGGAGGAGGTGGTGGTAGTGGTGGCAGAGGTGGAGGTGGTGGGGGAGCCTTGACTCCAGGTATAGGTGGAGGAGGTGGTATTGGAACTGTCTGGGAGTCTTCAGGAGAACACACACTTTGAGGTGGAGAGTCTGGTGTTCTGGCAGAGTCTTGCAAGGACTTAAGGAGTTTACGCTGCTCCTCAACTGTAACACAATGCAATAGTTTTAGTGCAATTCCACTTAGACTAAAAATTTGTAAAATTATAATGAAAATTTATTTTAACTGACATGTTTCCATAATAATTCATTAGTAGTAATGAAAAATGAGTTGACAGACACCACTGACCTTCGTTCCTGAGTTTCTCCACTTCACACTGTCTCTCACTTGCCTTGCCCTCCTGCACTCTCACCTCCTCCTCCAGTAGTTGCACACGCTCCCTCAGCAGCTCAAGCTCTGCGGCTTTCTCACCAGTCTCATAAGAAAGCAACTCAGCCTGTTCAGAAAACAAGAAGGCTTTTATGAGGGGAAAAGTTGAATTACTGTGAAATGAAAATGTGAAACCACTTAATATATACTAATTACATTTAATCAAATCTAAAAATCACATTCCATCTAACACAATCCATCTAACTCCCAAGTAATGTATTAGGTGATCTCTGTTTAATGTATCAATTTATTATTCAACATTAGTACTTGGGCATGAGTCAGACTGAGATTTTAAGTACCATATTATCCACTTGTACACAGAATGAGTCAGCTTGAAAGCTACTAAATGTGAGGTGAGGATTAGCAGATTGAAAGCTTCCTTTTATGTACCTTGAGTTTATTTATCTTTTGTTTGTATTCTTCTTCCTGCTTGTGAAGCTGCTTTGTTAGTGAATCAACCTCTTGCATAGCCATGGACAGCTTCTCATCTCCCATCAACTCGGACATGGCCACAGCACTTTGGCGAGCTAGGGCAGCCCTCTCTCCCCGAGCCTGAGGATGCAATGATGCAGGCTTCAGTGTGGGGTTAGTAAGATACATATTTTGTTAAAAGGCTATTAGTGGCACAAAGCAAGGAATGTGCAGAGTACAAGGAGTGTCCTGGGGAGCTGGTCCAAAGCAGACACACAAAGCAAGAAATTAATGAAGCATTTTTAAGTACATATTGTCCAAATGTGCATTAGCAGCATTCTGAGTTGTACAGAGGCCAAGTGTTTGAATCTCTAGCTAGAAGCAGACCAACTTAGGACAGTCTTTCAAACATCCTACTAAAGATTTCAGTGGCCATGCCTTATAGTTTTTTTGGAAATAATCTTAAAAAGTGTTGAACAAGGATGCTGTTTTGGCAGTGGCTGTTTGAGACCCTGATCTAATTGGCAAAAATATGCTTTGGTGTCATATAAAAATAATGAAGACAATTATTTTTGCCAATTAGATCAGGGTCTCAGACATTAACTGCTAAAATAGCATCCTTGTCAGATGCTTTGTTAAGATTTTATTCGGAAAAAAACGATAGGACATAACATCTCAAACATTTAGTAATCTTTATTTATCCAACAGAAAACTGCAATGGGCATAATAAATTAAGCAAATGTAATTTCATAATCTGACAGCAATGAAAGATGACCAGTCTGGTAGGTGTGTGTGTGTGTGTGTGTGTGTGTGTGTGTGTGTGTGTGTGTGTGTGTGTGTACACTTACTGCAGACCATAAATGGTGTACATCACAGCATAAGCAGTAGACATGGTTTTAAAAAATAAGTACTCATGTACAAAAAATTAATAGACAACAAAGAAAGTAATTCTGTGGCCTGTGATCTATACAGCCTCAAGTGACATGGGCATGAATTTCAAAGCAATACAGAGCATGCCCAATCCAAAGGGATCAGGGAACAAGTATATGGGTTTGTACCAGAATCAATAAAGAATGAATTACTAAGTATGAGAGATATGTAATGAAGAGGTAGAAGGGTAATGCATACATGAATAAAAAAAATAAAAAAAAAAAAGGTTGAGAACCAGTAGTTGTATCTTAGTAAAATATGCTTTGTAATAACTATGCATGTGGAGAGTCTGGATCTTATATATCTTTTAGTTTAGTAGAATATGAATAAATATGAGTCTTGTGTAGAAACAATGAGTGCATTAACATCAATTATCAACTAGTTAATGACACAAAATTGCTCATCTTTTGATGTGTATTGAGATCACATGAATGTCCTACTAGAAGGGCCTCACCTTAGCAGCTTCTGTGGCAGCTGTGTTGGCCCGAGCAGCCTCAGTCCGTAGCTGTGCCTGAAGGGCCTCCACCTCATCAAGGACCAGCACAGACACCCGACCCATCCTTTGCTCCACAGCTTCCAGTTCAGACGTTCTTTTCTGGAACATGAGAAATCTTTCATGTGACAAGCCTTCACATTCCACACTCATAAGTTATGTATTTCCTCTGTAATGCCCTAAACACAAATTGTGATCAAAATAATGAAATGTCAACCTTTAGTGTGTCTATTTGTTGGTTGGCGTCCTCAAGCTCACGCCTTATCTCCAGGAGTTCCTCTTGGGCCTCAAACTCATCCTGCTTTGCCTTGCTTATCTCCATGTTGAGGTTCGCCACCTCATTTTCCAAACCTGTTGAAATAAATAGGTCTACAATAGGAAATAAAGTATTTATTAGAATGTTTCCTGTACTGATAAAGATCAATGATAAATACAAAATAAAGCAATGCAAGGACTGTCAACATTCCTTACTGAGGTTAGCCAGCAATTATGGTCTTCACCTCAAATCAAGGAAGCCTCCATCTGGGCTCAATAGAAGATATTTATCATTGAGATCTTCTTGGGCTCAGAAGCAGCAAAACTGCCAATGAACATAAGTTTGCAATGATTTTGGCAACTTCTGAGTTAAGGATGCAACTTTACTAAGCTACATTTAAGGTTCATTCGTCAATAGGCTCTTCCTACCCAACCCTCAGTACTCGTGAGTACCCCTGCCACTTGTCTTACCGGCATCAGCCCCGCTGTCAGACACCACCCAGCCAACAACTCCGCGACAGACTCTTAGAAGTAAACCAAAAACCTTTTCACACTCCATTTCACGCAGGAGTGGTCGGGATTACTTCTTTTTGCATAACAAACGTCCAAAGAGGAGTAAACTGGAAGTGAAACATTTACACGAACTAAGAGACACTAAAACATCACCCTGAATGAAAAAGTGAAATAACAAATGGACACATCAATAATATTAATTTCCCTCAATTATAAATCAACGTTCGAAGCCTATCGCATTAACAGTTACAATGTTACAAAAAACAAGCTAAGAACCACGAACACTGAAAAATACCAAATATTGGTCTAAACCAGAAACACGACCTATCCTAATCAAGCTGTTTTCATTTTCTTTACACTTGTATTTTCACGCACTGGTCACGTAGCCATATCCAGACAATAGTAAGTACCGTACCTACAGCTCTCCCTGGATGCTTCTTCTCTGCCTTTAGTGTTTGATCGGCACGTCGCGGCATCACTCTCCAGCTAATGAGTGTGTAAGCCTGGGCACTGACAAATGCGAACGCTTCATACAGAAATGGACTCAGAGACCCGAAGCAGTTTCGAATCCTTTACACACACACACACACACACACACACACAGCAGCAGCAGCAGCATGTCACATCTACACATTCTAAGTAAAAGGCATCACTATCCTGTGCACCAAGGAGCTAGTATATTTAAAGCTGGAATATTAGGACCATACATATATGCGCTGCACCTTTACTACTTTCAAAGGCTCTTGTTGGTTACATGTATTTTTAAAGGTGTTTCTATTATTCTAATGACAAATTAATAAGATTTATACATTATTAACAGGAGAAATACTCGTGAGAACCTGGCTAATCATCCCTGTGACCTTTGAAAATAGTCGTGGCGAGAGAGCAAGGCGTTTCAGAATACTAGGCCTTAGGCGTGTGTCAGGACTAAATAACGATCAGAAAAGTCAATACGATACTTAATGATATCCTCTCCCATTCTGCAAGAAAAAAAAAAAAAAACTAATTTTGTCCTTGGAAAATTCCTAAACATGAAGCAGAGGAATATCAACATTAACATCAACATTCTTACGTGAATAAAAAATAATTGACCATTCCAGCGAGGCTTTCACACGAACATTCATGCAGCCACGCCGCCTGTCTGCACCGCGAGCGCCGAGGTTGGAGGTAAAAAATCACGAAATCTTTCAAATAGGAGTGTTCTCTGCTACGTGCTGACTTTTCTTTATCTATTTGTTTATCTATCATGTATTCATATATTTACTGTGTGTGTGTGTGTGTGTGTGTGTGTGTGTGTGTGTTCTTGAGACGCCTCTCCTTGTTCTCCTTTAGGGCTGTGTGAGTATAGTGCTCATACATAAATTATGACACACACACACACACACACACACACACACACACACACACACACACACACAAAGACCTTAAGTTTTACGGACGAACACCACACGTTTGTATGCAAAGTCCTAAGAATAAGCATGTATGTATGTATGTATGTGTGTATATGTGTATGTATGTATGTATGTATGTATGTATGTATATACGTACGTGTTACACGCCCAGCAAATCGTCCCTATGCAGTCCTTGCCCTGAGCGGCGAGTCATCTTCTAAACACCACTCACCTCAATAACAGGCAGACAACAATCGTTCACTCCTTGAATTGTATGTAACCTCGTTGAAAAAAAAAAAAACGCCTTTATGCATCCTGAGTCTGTCTTGCCATTACGTATCCCTGTTGTGTGTGACAGTGAGGCGTGGCACATTGATTGGGGAAGATCCTCGCGCTACTGCAATGTACACTAACAGAGTCTGAAGTCATATGAAACAGAGATGAGTTCTAGCTATGTTTTATACTATCATCATCATCATCTCTCTCTCTCTCTCTCTCTCTCTCTCTCTCTCTCTCTCTCTCTCTCTCTCTCTCTACAATTATACACCTCCATACAACGTCAATGTCTCTTGTATATACGAACTTTTGTCAAGCAATGACTGATATTCTTCCAAACCATACTACAAACTATACAACTACTATAATCTCCTTCAGAATTTAGGAAGCTACACGTGTATTTAAATATATTTGTATGGTAATATTCTCGATCGGGCTTTCTATACTCTAACACTGAAATAACTGCGGCGCCAACAAACTAAATCAATCAATCAGTACTGGAAATAACGAGGAAAGGAAGGCTATCAAGTGAAACAAAACACTAAATGAGTCGTTATGGAGGTTCGAGGTTTCATAGGTTGTTGATTTTGGGAGTCGTTGCCTCGTTATGGTGGCTGGCAGTCTTCACTCAACAAGGGATGCGCATCTCAGGCCTCAGCTCACCCTGTCGGTCAAGTCAAGGGGTGAAGTGTGGTTTGCGTGTTGTGTGATTTTCCATTCATGTCAGTTTTGCTAACCATGTCTACCTGAATGACTGTGTGTGTGTGTGTGTGTGTGTGTGTGTTCTCCATCCATGGGGATTGAGAGTTATGGAAGACAACCACCACCACCATCACCACCACCACCACCACCATCAACAACAACAGACACCCACAGCTACACACATAGGAACAATTCTCTTAACCACACAACACAACAACAACAAAAAACACAAAACACTAACACGAGACTTACCTTGACGAGAACGCAACCTTTGGGTGAAGCAACACCACAACAACACAAGTGCACGGGAATAAACACGTTACCTTTAATCTTTTCCATCAAGTTGTCCACCTCCTTCTCATGCTGCTGCTGTAGATCCTGGAGCTCCTTCTTGTCCGTCGTCTCCCCCATGCCAGCCAGCACTGAGATATCCAGGTCCGGGGAGCCGTCAGACACTCGCTGCAGCAGGATGGCGCTCTGTCGCTTCAGGTTGTTGGTCTCCCGGCGAAGTGACTTGTTCTCGCGGTACCACTGCAACGAGAGAGCCGTGATGGGTTGATGGAAGGCCGCACTCCTGATAACACTGTCTTATATTCTGACAATGCACACTGACGTAACACCTGGCTGTGTTTCTCCAGATCAGGGTTTTCTTTTTCACCTGAGATTCATGAATGGACTTCCAGGTTCTGTCCTGTCTAGTCTGGCGCCTTGAAGGTCAGGAAATGTTTAATGAAGTGGAATGAGATTAATAAGAGAGACGTATAAGTTAACAAAAAGTATATGCTATTTAAGATTATGAAATGCTATTCTTACATAGTACGTAATACCACTCTGAACATTTTATATATAAAAACTATGCTCTTGTGTTTCAAAATTAAAAATATTTGTGTACTCGTAAGGAACTGCATGGTTTTTACTATATTTTCAAAGTAGTTCTTCACTGTTAAAATGCAGCGAACCACGACTCTTAACAGTAACACACATTTACCAGTATTACTCCCCAAACAGAGCACAAAGAGGGGAGCCAGTATATAAGCAAACTGCCACATAATTCACTGGGTCACGCGCTAAACTGTTGCGTCCGCGCCACACGCCTGCCTGCCTGTAGTGGGTCTTGGACACACGCTCTCCCACCCTCAATACGTTGTATTTACAAGGCATGGAAAAGTTGTTGCTCACAAAGCTCCCTGTTTGCTCAAGATGCAATCACTGTACCACGCGGGATAATAGAATGACTTAAAGTGGGATGGCGACTGGTCGCAACCGATGGATAAACTCTTGAATTGAAGGTGTTACCTCAACTTCTATCTGAAGCAAGGAAAAAATAAGGTACATGACAGATCTGGTTCAGGCTGGTGGCCGCCCAGCGAGCCGTGGAATTACACAGGCACAAAAATGAGATCGCATGTAATTTACGATAATTCCCATAAACATCACATAATTCTCCTGAAGCGCACAGTCAGACCCCACAACCCCAGCAGTGCTTCAAGGAGATACCATCACGCCGCGGCGACATACGAGCCGCGGGTGCCTGCTGCCGCGGTGCGCTCCCTCGCCTGGCCCGCTGTGACCCTAATGAAGGTGGCGGCCAGATGCTGGTCATGTTACCTAAGTAATTAAAAGTCTCGAAAGCTTCAAGGGGATCACTTTCGAGATGCGTGATGGCTTTGCCCCTCCAGCTAATAAAAAGTGTCGCGATATTTTACAGTATTTGGTAAGCCAACCTGACAACGTTTTGGAGACAATTTATTCCTTCAACGAAAACATTTAGGGCCTTAATACGCTCCAGCATGACGCTGATGACTTGCATTAGTACTTAAAGTCAATTACCGAAGACCGTACAAGCGTTACTTTCCAGCATGAAATCAAATATAGAGAAAGAACGAAAGAAAAGACGCTGGACTCTCTTACCTCAGTGGCTCTGTTGAATGCCTGCGCCATGGATTCTGCCTCCACCTTGTAGCGCTGCCGCAGGTTGTCGTACTCGTGATAGACCGCCTCGGACACTGTAGAAACCTCAGTGGGGTCAGAGTCTGCCAGCAGGGGAGAGAGACAGGGGGAAGAGAGATAGAAGAAGGAAGAGCAAAAGGGTAGGTAGGCAAAGAGCAGAGCAGTGCATGAGGGACAGTCTGGTGGAGGAAGAGAACCAGCAGGAGGACAGACAGAGGTGCGAGTCATGCAAGGGGACGAAAACAGGTGCGTGGAAACATGCAGAGTTAGTAGCAGATGCATCAGTCAATGTAAAAATTATACAATAGTGCTTATGCTACAGTAATAGTATATTGTGCTTATTCTACGCTATTCTATACACATCCTAAGCCTCTAACACATGACAATAAGATCTCTAGACTTGTCAATGGTCTTGGATAAATAAATAAACAAGTAGTGGCCTCAGACACACCGCCGCTATCGGTAACGCAATATCTTTACTATTTTCCGTCATGCAATCTTGACATCCGCTCCCTCACAAACCTCCATTCTCCTCTTTCCCCCACGGCCCTAACAACCTCACGTTTCCAGGATTTCTTTGCTTCTTCGCTAACTTTCGGGAGGTTCCTCGTTCTTTACTCTTTTTTTTTTCGGTCATGCAGTCTTGACAGCCGTTCCTTCACGAGCCGCCATCCTCCTCTATCCCCCCGTGTTCCTAACAGCCTCACGTTTCCAGAATTTCAGGATTCCAGGATTTCTTTCCTTCTTCGCTAACTTTCGGGTGCGTTCCTCGTTATTTACTCTTTTTCTATCATGTAGTCTTGACATCCATTTCCTCACGAGCCTCCATCTTTTCTCAAGGTCTTAGCAGTCTCACGTTTCCAGGATTTCTTTTACTCTAAACTGACTTTCCGGTGGTTCCTTGTTCCTCGCCTCCTCTCAGGGCTGCCACTCCCTCGCATGCTGGCCGGCGCACCATCTGGCTCTGTGGCGCCAGTGTTACGGACCACTGAGACGCATTACAGAGACATCAAGCAGAGCGGCGGACCTCGGTAGCGTCTCCTTTGCGGTCACCGGAAGCTCCATCATATGCAGACTGCGGGCTGAGAGGCACCACCACTTTCACGGCGAACGGAGCGGCGCCATCCCAGCAGTAACACAACACTAGGAACCATATTCTACGTCAATCACTTTCATCTCCCGTGATAACTAATGTCATAGGCCAGAGGTGATTAATTAGGTTCTCAGGGGTGTCTTTCCTGTTTGTCTAGAATGCTTGTTGAACTATCACTGCAGTCATGAAATTACCCTTGCAAACCTCAGTACCTTCCACCACAGCCTGTTGAAAGTATTCCAGACAGGACGCCGAAAAGTTTAAGAACAAGGGACTTGGGAACCATTATTTTAAAACGTTCCAGCGCTTGCCTCAACCACTTTTAACAGGCTCTTGTGGAAAAGTTACTGGGTTCTAGTGCAAGTTACTGAGAGTTTTCAGAGGCGTTTTCATGATTCTAGAATAAATTGAGCTGGGATTCTGCACCATCAATGAACGAAAGAAAAGAAAAAAAAGACACCCATGAAAAACCCAGCGTCTCATCTCTGCAGCCTTTGAAAACCGTCTTAATGAAATCCCAGAATTAAGACGACGTATATGCGACGCAGCCACCAGAGTGAATGTCCTTGTTAGCTAGCAGAGACTCGCCCGCCACACCGGCCGCCACCACCACCACCACGGGCGTGTTGGGTGTCAGATGGCACTGTCAGCTGGAGATTGGCAGTGTCAGGTGTCAAATTATTACAGGACGGGGAAAAAAGCTGATATGCGGAAAGGATCGAAAAATGTATAACGCCAAATCCCAAATCCTTTCAGAAGAAAGCAAAGTGAACGCCGAAAACTGTGTGTGTGTGTGTGTGTGTGTGTGTGTGTGTGTGTGTGTGTGTGTGTAAAGAAAAGAGGAAAGGAAAGATTACCTCAAGAAAGATTACCTTGAGAGAGAGAGAGAGAGAGAGAGAGAGAGAGAGAGAGAGAGAGAGAGAGAGAGAGAGAGAGAGAGAGAGAGAGAGAGAGAGAGAGAGAGAGCACCAAACACTACAGCAAACAGACAGAGACAATGATGCAGCTGAAGTAAACCTCCCCATCCTCAAACTCTCTACCACCACCACCACCACCACCACCACAACCACAACCATCACCACCTCCTCACACAGTCCGGGAAACGAGACGAGACGGGGACGAGAAGACGAAGCGAGGCGAGGCGGCCAGGAAGCAATCTTACCTAACGTCTACCTGCGCGGGTCGTCATGATTACCGTGGCCACGCATGAGAACGCACACCTGGACACTGTAAAGGTATTGAAAAAAAAAAAAAAAAAAACATAACCTTGTATACACTTAAATAATGAAAACGCAAAAATGCATGTCTTTTTTTTCTGAAGATTAAAATATTTCTATGCCGTCAAAATAGTTCATCCGTTTGCATTTTTTTCTTTTTTTCATGCATTTCTTACACCAGATTAAAATTCTCCCAGTAGTACGGTGCGCTGCTCAGGTGTATGCAGGTGCGTAGGTACGTAGTTCACGGGGAGTGTTTGCAAGGTACGTCGCTTAGTCCCACAGGCAGTTAAGGACCATGGCAAGCAGGTAGTGAGGGATTTATGTTACGTATATTACATGTGTGGGGAGAAACACACCTGTCCAGGGAGCGAAAGCCAGAGAGAGAGAGAGAGAGAGAGAGAGAGAGAGAGAGAGAGAGAGAGAGAGAGAGAGAGAGAGAGAGAGAGAGAGAGAGAGAGAGAGAGAGAGAGAGAGAGAGAGAGAGAGAGAGAGAGAGAGTCTAGGCTAGGGAAAATTTTGAAGCGTGCATGATGCCTCGAGAATATCCCAAAGTCATAACGTGGAAAAAAGAAATATGAGATTCGGTTTCCGCAATTATCATTCACGTCGTTTCACTAATTAAGTAAGGACGAGACTACACACACACACACACACACACACACACATATACACACACACACAAACACACAGAGCAATTACGTCGCATGAATTTAGAGCAGAGAATGGTAAATGACATCATGACGTGCGGTGCGAGAGGAGGGACGGGAGAGGAGAGGAGAGCAGATCGAGGCGTTCCTTCCAACCCCACACGGATCATAGTGACAAGCTCCGTTTCTTCCTCGATACAAAAATACTCGGAAAATTTCCCCGGAATGTCGCTCGGTCGGCGCCTGCGGGACGGGAGGAGACGAGGCGGGAGGAATGAAGGAATGAACAGTAATACATGAAAGGGGAGAGACGAGGAAAGACGGGGCAAGATGAGGAATGAACGTGGGGAGGGAAGCAAACGAGGCAGGAATGAATGAACAACAACAGCCTACATGAGGAGAAAGGGGAGACGAGGCATGATGGTGAGGAATGAACAATACATGAGGGGAAGGAGGGAAGAAGAAAGAAGAAACGAACAACAATACTAGTACATGAAGGGAAGGGAAGATGAGGAATGAACAGCACTACTAAGAAGGAAGGGGAGACGAGACAGGAGGACGAGGAATGAATAATACATGAAGGGGGAAGGAGAGACGAGGTAAGATGGTGAGGAATGAACAGCAATACATGAGAGGGAAGGAGAAACGAGGCAGTACATTAACACATTAAGCGGGCTAACTCTGCTATAGGTGAAATTGCACCACCAAGACACAAATACGATTTTGTCCATGAATTTCGTAACTTATTGTTCAACCTTTTCTTTGCCATTTCACGTGATGTGGCAGAGACTATTTCTGGCCTCTCCCAGCGCATGGACACAGAAATACAGATATACATGAGCAAAATAAAAAGGAAAAAAAAAAAAAATTAGATGGAACAGATACGCAATTTATGTTCTCTCACACCAACAATCCACACGTACGCAGAATCACAACCACACATCGACGAGTGTAAGGAAGCGAGGTGAACACGAACACGGTCCAAACACAACAGGAGGATCAGAAGGTGAGGCGCGAAGTGATTAATTAGCGGCATCACTCCGACGCGTGACAGGTGTTGCCGTGACAAACAGGCGGGGAGACGAGCCAAGGCGGGGAGGGGACGACTGACATGGTAACACCTGGGAGAGAGGGGAGAGGAGTGAGGGAGACGAAAGTAACGGAGGGA
Source organism: Scylla paramamosain (assembly GCF_035594125.1). Taxonomy (NCBI): domain Eukaryota; kingdom Metazoa; phylum Arthropoda; class Malacostraca; order Decapoda; family Portunidae; genus Scylla; species Scylla paramamosain. The sequence goes on along the minus strand of NC_087159.1, from coordinate 2,529,863 downwards.
GAGTCTGGGGCGTCACCTGAGTCTCGGTACCAGGTAGCAGAGGGCTGTCCACCACCACCATCACCACCACCACCACCACCACCCTCATGACGCCACGCACACATACACGCACACACACACGCGCGCTAAGCCCTCACTGCTGTTGTTGTTGCATGGCCCTCGTCCTCCTGCAGCAGCGCCGACACAGCCTCCCGCTCCACCTTCGCCCACGGCCAGACTGAAGCTCTCGAGGTCACGGAAGGTCCCTCCAGCAGAGACCACCACCACCACCACCACCGCCGCCAATGAAACACAGGATATGCTATCGCCCCACCCGCTATCCACTCCTATCCACTGCCATCCACCCACCCGTTGGATATCCAGCCGCCCCGATCCACAGGCCTGTTACCACCACACCACCAGGCCTTACTAAGCCCCGAGTACCTGGTGGCAAGGGCTGGCAAGGGATAGTAAGGGATGTGATGGGACGGTGTGTTCGGGCAAGGAGTGGCGGGGCACGGGAGGGGCGCGACCACACGGCTTCTAAGTTGACAGGGAGTGGAAGCTGAGGAAGATGGTGGTTTGTGTGTGTGTGTGTGTGTGTGTGTGTGTGTGTGTGTGTGTGTGTGTGTGTGTGTGTGTGTGTGTGTGTGTGTGTGTGTGTGTGTGTGTGTGTGTGTGTGTGTGAAAGAACTAAAGAATTGGCACAAAATATCTTTTTTTCTTTTCTTCCTTTCTTTCTGCCTTTCTTTTTTTGTGAGCACTAGACTTTACTTTGGTCTCTGTTTGTATGTTAGTCTCTCTCTCTCTCTCCTCTCTCTCTCTCTCTCTCTCTCTCTCTCTCTCTCTCTCTCTCTCTCTCGACCGCATCAGTCTGTGGTCACTGCGGTCATTCTGAGACGCTGCTTCCACGTGGATAGTGACCTCCCTCACCCAACACGCCTCTTATTCTTCCTCGTAGTCCTACTCAGAGCCTTCCTCCTCCTCCTCCTCCTCCTTCTCCTCTCAGTTACTCGCTTCCTCCTCCTCGTCGTCGTCCTCCGCCTCTTTCCACTTCTCTCTGCTCTTCGCTTCCTCCTCCTCCTCCTCCTCCTCCTCCTCCTCCTCCTCCTCCTCCTCCTCTTCCTGATACCAAAATAATACACTACACATTTTTGTTTTCATCCCTCTCCTCCTCCTCTTCCTCCCCGCACACACACACACACACACACACACACACACACACACACACACACACACACCTCCTAACTCATGCTCAGTGAAAAAGTTGCACATTATAAGTTGCAAGTGAAGCGTGTTTGGAATTTATACTCTAACGATTATTCTTTCATGTGTGTTACTTACATCGTCTATACACGCATTTATTTACTTATTTGAGGATTTATTTAGTTATATAAGCATTTAGTGATCTTTATAAGCCTTTGTTTCCTTCCTATATGTAACCATTTTCTTCCCTTTGTGTTATTTACATATGCATTTATTTTATCTATTTATTTATTTGTAAGAACATTTTTTATCAGTGTGTGTGTGTGTGTGTGTGTGTGTGTGTATGTTCGTGTTTTTTCTTCTTCCTTTTTCCTTCTTTTCTTTTCTTTTTCTTTCATTTTTTTTGTGTGTGAATGTGGAAAGGTTTATATTCTTCCGTGTCGATGTTGCCTCCGGCGCCACAGACCATCTGAGCCTCCACACCGCCTCCCAGACACGCCTCCTCGCCAGCCACTCACTTCTTGCTTACGTGCTTGCCTGTGTGTGTGTGTGTGTGTGTGTGTGTGTGTGTGTGTGTGTGTGTGTGTGTGTGTGTGTGTGTGTGTGTGTGTGTGTGTGTGTGTGTGTGTGTGTGTTGCGTGAGTCATGTCCAGTCTTAACCTAAACACTGTTATTAGCGGGTTATTTACACGTCGGAAACACGTGCACCACCACCACCACCACCACCACTACAGGCGTGCATTTACGAAACATGCCATATCTTAGCCACGCAGTCTTCTTCCGCACTGTACACATGACAACACCTTCCTCACACACCTGTCTCTCCGTTTGTCCCAACCTAACCCAACCCAAGCTGACAACACATATTTAACACACCTGTCCTATCCTACACTGGCCTAACCTTACACTCTCCTGTCAGGCTTTGTATACGTGACACCACCCTTCTAACACATATACTGTATCCTTTCGTCTGTCACTCTGCCTCCATCCTTGAATGACACACTCACACACACACACACACACACACACACATGAGAAGGGACACAGGACGCACTCACACCAACGGGGGTCTCGGTATGTCACAATGATGCCTCTCCCCTTCCGCTCCTGTCGCTGTGGTTTATTTCTTTGGTTCTTCCCCGAGACACGTCAAACAGGGACACACGGAGCCGCAGACTTGTTGCGCGGGTCGGGTCGAGACGTGCTGTGTCGCCAAATGAATCCCCGTTTCCAATATAACCGCTTCCCTTTCTTCCGTTCTATTTTCGCCTCACGCTAAAGCACATGCACTAGCTAATGGACTTGCAGGTATTCTTATTTCAGGGTCACGTTGTGTTTCACCGCACGCCCCGCCACTTGGGGAGAGAAAGGGACATTCTTAAGGCGCCAACACAACGAGGTCATAAGGCGCCGTCGAGAGGGAGGAATGAGAGGAGTGGACGTCGCTGCTTCAAGGACCGTATTCTGAAACACTTTGCTCTCTCACTCTCTCACCACGACTATTTTTAAAAGGCCACAGAGGTGATTAGCCGGGTTCTCAAGAGTGTTTCTCCAGTTAATTATACAGAAACCTTGCTAATCTGTCACTAGAAAAGTAAAAATACTCTTAAAACCCCCTATCACTTTAACTTGAGCATTTTTTAAGGTAGCCTCACAAAGATTATTTTCAAGAGCCACAGAGATGATTAGCCGGGTTGTCAAGAGTGTTTCTCCATTTAATAATATAGAAATCTTGTTAATCTATCGCTAGAAAAGTAAAAACACTCTTAAAAACCCGTGTCACTTCAATTATATACAGCCTTTGGAAGTGGTGGAGGTGAGGCGCAGAGGCGTTTCAAAATATGGCCCTGAGATCGGGGGGCGCAAGGAGGCCGCCGCTGGTGGTGCGCGGGGAGGCTACGAAGGGTGCAGGGACTCACCGCTGCGAAGGTTGTGAAGGTCATGCTCACGCTCCTCCAGGCGGACCTTGAGCATCTCCGCAGTCTGGCTCACGTCCGAGTACCGCCTCTTGAGTTCATCGTAGTCCCGGGCGGCTGAGGGCAGAGGGAAGATGGTTAGTGTGGCTGCTGCTGCTACTACTACTACTACTACTACTACTACTACTACTACTACTACTACTACTACTACTACTATTACTACTGTTTCTGCTACTACTACTGCTACTACTACTACTATGATGACAACAACGATGACATCCACTATTATCATCACCACCATCACCATCACCACAATAACTATTACTATTATTACCACTACCACCATTATTTTTATCTCTACTTCCACTACTAATACTAGTTTCACAACAACAACAAAAACAACAACAATAAAAAACAACATCATCACTATCACCACCATCATCACCATCATCACCCCCGCCACCACCACCACCACCACCACCACCACATATCTGACTCACACCAACTTAAACAAAGCAACAAAAAAAAAATATGTATTAAAAAAACACAAACATATTAAAATTCCAAGGAGACTTACTGCGTCAGGAGAGGAAATACTGGACAGTGGGGAGTGAAGGAAGCAAGGTGAGGGGGGGAAGGCGGAGGGGGAGTAGGAGGGAGAAGGATAAGGAGGGAGGAGGGGAGGGGAGGGGATAAGTAAGAGAATCTCGAATACACGGGGGGCAGAGAGGGGTGTAGGGGGCGCCAGGATGTGGTGAGTCACGCTTGGCTGGAAGATGTCTCAGTCACAGTAACTATCATGACCTCACTGTGTCCTCTCTCTATTTCTCTCTGTTTCTCTTCCCTTCATTTCAACCTATCATCCTCCTCCTCCTCCATCTCCTCTTCATGTTCCCAATAACCATGCAAGCTTAAATTTCCTCTTACTTCGTTCCCTGTAACTCATTCAAGCTTCCTTCTCTCTCATCTCACCTCACGTTCATTTACTTCGTCCCCTTTATCCTTGCCCCTTCTTCCCCTCATTCATATCAATATCTCTTCACGTATCTTCATTTCAACTCCTCCTCCTTTCGTTCCCTGTAACCCATTCAAGTTTTCCTCCCTCTCACCTCCTCTAACGTTCCCACTGTCCCTTGTCCTTCATTCATTCTCCCTCCCTCCCTTCACTTACGTTCTCTGTATCTTTATTAGTTTTCATATCTCATCTTTACCCTCACCCCGCTCTCTACTTATCATCGTTCGCTCATTTTGACAGCCTTTATTTCTCTATCGTCCTTGTCCTTCTATTTCTCTATCGTCTTTATTCTTCCCTCATTCATACCCATTCATTTATATCTCCTGTATCCTTTTGAGTTTTCATATCTCATCTTTTACTCTTACCCCTCTCTCTCTTCATCATCGTTCGCTCATTTTGACAGCCTCCCTTCCTCTATCGTCCTCATCCTTCCCTCATTCATACCTTCTCAAGTACCTTCACTTATGTTTCTCTACACCCATTTAAGTTTTCGTATCTCATCTTTATCCTCATCTCTCCCCTCATCATCGTTCTCTCGATGTGGCCCTGTATTTTTTTACTAAGCCCCAGGAACTCATAAGATGGACACGTGAAAGATAGATAGGAAGGAATGGCAAGGGCACATCACCACTACCATCATCACCACCATCACCACCACTACTATCACCAATAATCCCCAGGAACCTACGAAGACGTGAAAGATAGATAGGAAGGAGTGGCGAGGTTACATCACCACCACCACCACCA
>NC_087159.1:2402500-2515000 GCF_035594125.1 Scylla paramamosain | reverse complement strand
CCTTACGCCCTCGCTGCAATCAATGTGCGGTACTTGGTGAGCGACCAGGACACGCACACGAGGAGCGGTATTTCTGCCGCAGACTGACACACGTGCAAGTCTGGCGCCGTCTGCACGTGCAACACTCCCACGCCGCGCCTCAATCGATACGTACGCACTGAGAAGAGTGTTCTTCATGCAGTACTGCAGGGCATACACACACACGAAAGACACACACACACACACACACACACACACACACACACACACACACACACACACACACACACACACACACACACACACACACACACACACACACACAATAAATTAGAGTGCATTTTCCGCCCTGCACCTGAAAGTGGGTTACATAAATCGAGGAAGCAGAAAAGACGCACACGAATTTGGAGAAGAGAAAGCGAAGGAGCAGACTGAGAACACGAAAAAAAAAAAAAAAGAACAAAGAAAAAAACGATAAATAAAAACTGGAGGAGGAAAAAGAGGATGAAGAGGAGAAGAAAAAGAAAAGCAGCAGCAAGGGATACCTGGGTGAGTCACGAAGCATTCCCGAAATCGTATCCACGCAAAAACCACGATAAGGCAACCCCGCCACCCGCCCGCCCTCTTATCTAATGATGTACCAAAGGGGCGGGGCAAGGAGGAGGAGGAGGAAGAGGAGGAGGAGGAGGAGGAGGGACGAATTCTTTGGGGTCGAGTGGGGCTTGAAGGGGCTGAGATGGTGATGAATGGGGATAAATGGGAATGCTCAAAAAAAAAAAAATGTTCAGTTTATAATAATGTAAATAATAGTAATAATGCTAATCTCTCTCTCTCTCTCTCTCTCTCTCTCTCTCTCTCTCTCTCTCTCTCTCTCTCTCTCTCTCTCTCTCTCTCGGCCTCATTTCAGTTTCATTTCTGTTTAATTTTGTTTAATCCTTCCTTCCTGTCTTATCTTTTCTCTATCTTGCCTGTTTCTTCCTTATTCTCCCTCTTCCTTCTTCTTTCTCGTGATTTAATTTTTGTTCAATCCTTTCTTCTTGTCTGACTCTCTCTCTCTCTCTCTCTCTCTCTCTCTCTCTCTCTCTCTCTCTCTCTCTCTCTCTCTCTCTCTCTCTCTCTCTTGACTTCTTCCTTTACTCGTCCTGTCTTCCTTCCTAGTCTCCCTTCTGTCATCCTCCTCCTCTTCCCTCACTTAGACTTAATACAATTTTGTTTCTTCCTCAATTCTTGTCTACCTTTTCAATTCTCCTTCCTTACTCTCCCTCCCTCTTCTTCCTCCTCTCCTCCCCACTTATTTTCATTCCAAGCCTATACAGATCTCACTCCCCCCTCTTCCCTTTCCCTCCCCTTAAAATCTCCCCTTGTACTTCTTCCTCTCTCCATTTTCTCCTTCTCTCCCCGCCCATGCCATTCACAGCTGCTTTCTCCCCTTCTTTCCCCTCAGGTCTGTTTCTTCCTCCTCTTGTCTCCCCCTCCTCTCATCGTCTCTTCTCCCATTCGCCCACGGCTCCTCCTCCTCCTCCTCCTCCTCTGGTCTCCCTCTCTCTTCACCATCACCTTATCTCACCACGGGACGACCTCTGTGACTTAGTAGTTAAGAAGTTCAGAGGCAGGGAATAATTACATGACCAAATGTGTAACTGATAAGAAAAAAATGTAAAGAAATGTAATGAAATGGAGGGAAAGACACGTGTAGAGATACACAGATGATTGAGTAAGAGATGAATACACACACACACACACACACACACACACACACACACACACACACACACACACACACACACACACACACACACACAAACTTCTGCCCCCTTTCTCAGATACAGACATAAGTACACACAAACTTCCACGCCCTTCTCTTAACACACACACACACACACACGTACACAGACAAACTTCTACCCCTATCTCTTACACACACACACACACACACACACACACACACACAAACTTATACCCCTATCACACACACACACACACACACACACACACACACAAACTTGTACCCCCTCACACACACACACACACACACACACACACACTTCTCCACCACCCCTCCTCTCCCTCACCGCCTCTTCTATGATACTAAAAATAAGCCAGGACCAGGAATAGCCAGAGGTGATGTTGATATACGGCAACAAAGACACGAGCGAGGGTTCATAATCAGGGGAGCTTGACTGTGTGTGTGAGAGGAAGAGAAAGAAAGAAAGAGAGCTCGGATTTCAGATACCTTCCATGAGAGAGAGAGAGAGAGAGAGAGAGAGAGAGAGAGAGAGAGAGAGAGAGAGAGAGAGAGAGAGAGAGAGAGAGAGAGAGAGAGGCCTTTGAATCTTAGTAGTATTGGTAATCGAAGTCCCTCACACTGCTTGCCTGTAAGACGATACTGTATATGCTTTGCTCCTCCTCCTCCTCCTCCTCCTCCTCCTCCTCCTTCTCCTCCTCCTCCTCTCTTTCTCTCTTCCTTCTTCATCTTCTCTTCCCACACATGCTGTCATTAACACCACTGCCGATAACAATAACAACAACAACAACAACAACAACAACAACAACAACAACAACAACAACAACGACAACAACAACAACAACAACAACAAATATTGCTTCCAGAACTCTTACCTGCTGCTCCTGTCTGCTTCTGCTTCCCTCATCACCACGAAAAGAATTACTACTACTACTACTACTACTACTACTACTACTACTAACTACTACTACTACTACTACCACCACTACTACCACTACTACTACTACTACTACCACCACTACTACTACTACTAACGTTATTACTACCACTACCAACAACAGCAGCAACACATCTACTACTACTACTACTACTACTACTACTACTACTACTACTACTACTACCACCACCACCACCACTATAACAACAAAAGCTCAATACAGATCGATGCAAATGCAGTTACACACACACACACACACACACACACACACACACACACCTTTCTGGGCCAGCTTCATGACCGTCTTTCTCTTCTCCATCTCCTGCAGGTACAGTTCTTTGTAGTCCCCGTCGTCAGCAGCCTCTTCCCCATTTTCTTTAGAGGCTGGAGGAGGCGCCGCCGGTCCCCCGTTCTCCGTCATCGTGTCTGCCGCGACGTCAGTAAGTTAGTGGGTAGTGTAGATAGTCAGTCCCTCAGTTCCTCAGGCGTGTGTCATGACTCCTTCGTCGGCGCTGCTGCAGGAGGAGGAGCAGGAAGGAAGGTTTATATAAGATTTAGGGTGAATGTGAAAGGAATAAGGGAGGATTAAGGCGGAAAGACAGACAGACAGACGGACGGACAGGCAGATAACCGGCCTAGCGACCTCTCAGTGTGGGTGATAACCGGTATACGTGACACACACACACACACACACACACACACGACAAAGGAGGTGATTATGTGCAACCTATGTACATAAACTTAAGGGCAAGTACGATGGTTTGGTATTTAAAAGGCGGAACATCATGAGTCAGTGATAATCCAATATTTAGGTAGCTTAAGATCACTTGGTATTTAAAAGGATAATATGTTGTTTAAAGACGGAGCATTACGAGCTTATGATAACCCAGCATTTAAAGGACTGTTGGTAGTTTGGTATTTAAAGAGAAAATTCGCCATTTGAAAAAGGTAATGTGGTATTTTAAAAGACAGAGCATTACTATTTGATTCAGATCTACGAAAATACGAACAGGTAAAGCACACACACACACACACACACACACACCACACACACACACATTACTGTAGTACCGCACGCGAAACACACCTAACAACAGTACCAAGAACAATAACAACAACAATACAAACTTCAGTCATACTTCAAGGCACTGTATGGCTTCAAAATACTGGTTTGCGGTGCTCATTTCCTCCCTCCCTACTTTCTAACCCTCACACACACACGTCCACCACCACCACCACCACCCCTCACAACCCTAACTATGTAATCCACGCCTTCCCCCACATCCCCAAACCCCCCACTCTGACCCTACCTGCTTCTCTCCCACCTCTCGTACCTGCATATCTCGCCACACAAGTTACCACCGCCCACACCACTCAGATCTTCCACTTTCACCTTCATAGGACGCAGGTCAGGTAAGGTAAATAGTAACCAGGTAATGATTTTCTTTGTATTAATCTGCTTACGTGTAGTGTTTGATGTTTATTCTCTCTCTCTCTCTCTCTCTCTCTCTCTCTCTCTCTCTCTCTCTCTCTCTCTCTCTCTCTCTCTCTCTCTCTCTCTCTCTCTCTCTCGTTAATAATACAGCACTTTTTTTTATTTTGAAGTGATAAGTGTACTTTTTTTTCTTTATCTGGGTTTAATAGTAAACGTACATTTTCAAGGGAGTACTTTGCTTTGCTTTGTTGATGTAGGTTAGGTTAATGGAGTCCTTTGTGTTCATCTGCTAAATTTAACTATCTGAATCCGGTGGTTGTCTTTTACTCTTATTGAAAATGAGATGGCATGTTTTTACTAAGTTTCACGGGTGCTGACTTAAAAATCAATGAGTTGTGTTGTGTATGGTTAAATTCTCTATCTTAAATTATGTAGTTTTGTACGATTTCAAGTTGGAACAGACTGATTTAATATGGTTCAAGAAGCCGCCCGGATTTTAAGAGTTGATAATTAATGTACTTTTTTTTTTAACATGGTTTAATAATGGGGAGGTTGTTTGTTTTTGTGTAGTGTAATATTTAGGTAGTTTTTCTTTTATCTAGCTTTGATGATGGAGTGGTTTTGTTTCGTATTTGTTTTATCGTTTGTGTTCCATAGTGTTAAGACTCGAACTCTTGTTTGTTTCTGTTTAATGTCTCTAGTTTTACTTCTGTCTCTCTTGCCTTTCATTCTTCCCTCACTTGTGTTAACTACCTAATTACACTCATGACTTATATCGTGGTATTCTTTTTTATCTATTTTTTCCACCATCTATCTATTTTTATCTATTTTTTTCCACCATCTATCATTTATCCATCCATCTTTTCATCCATCTATCATTTTTTTTAACAATCTTCCAACATTAAGGTTCTTCCATTCGAGTACAAGTAATTTCTATACCGTGATAAATGTACACTCTCATCTATTTGTCTCGTGTCTTCTTTGTTCTCTATCTTTTATAATTTACTGAGTCCCTTCTCCTCTCTGCTTTGCTCTGTATAAATCTACTTAATTTTATCTATCTCCGGTTTAACTTATACATGTTTTAAATATATTAACTGTTCTTGATTCTTTATCGAACAGTGTGCTTGTCATTTGCCTTCCTCTCCTTTCTATTAAAATCCTCCTTCTATTAAAATCCACATCATCGTCTGTATTTCTCTTTAGACTTCCTCGCCTGATACGTCTTATATATTCACTTCCCTATGTTCTTTACTTTTTATCTAATATTGTGTTTACCGAGTGTCTTTCTTTCCTGTTTGCTTTGATCTGATCTTATAATTATCTAATACTGTGTTGCGTGTTTTCCTTTCATCTGTACTTTGCTCTCTAGGAATTCACTAAGTTTTTTCTCTCCTTTCAGCTCTACAAAATCAGAGACTTTTCCATTTATCTACAGTCTCACCACTTCCCATGTTCTTTTTTATTTATCATATCTCGGTGAGTGCGTTCATATACTCTCTATGTGAACGGCAATCTAACCGCCGCTACATAGTCTAATCACCGCTTCTCTCTAATCAGTCGAACCGCCATTTTTTATCATGCATTTATCCTCCCTTCTCCTCAGCGCGCACGTTCTCCACGCTTCTCTATCTACACCGCCCCTCCCTTCCTCACTGAAGCCCCACGACACAGCAACCTCCTCCTTCCCTCTCCCCTGTGCGAACTCTCTCTCTTTCTCTTACTCCCTTATCGCAAATCTTGTAGTAGGACTGGAAGTGGTAGAAGTGACAGTGCGTAGTGTAGGAGTAGTAGTAGTAGTAGTAGTAGTAGTAGTAGTAGTAGTAGTAGTAGCTCAGTGACATTATAATACAAATGTCAAAGAAATACAAAACATGAAGAAAAAAAAAAAGATATTCTAGTTTTGTTCAACATGGTAAATCAACATTCAATAAAATAAACTAGCCAATCAATATACATACAATCAAAAAAATAAATAAAAACAGAACAAAATCGGAACATTACAAATAACAATAATAATTACAAAGATAACAAAGAGAAAACACATTACAAGTTTGTCCTAATGAACTCAATGTAAAAAAAAAATAAATAAATAAATAAATAGCATACGAACATATGCCCTTCTTAATGCAAACTCGTTCCTCTCCCTCTCCCTCTCTCTCTCTCTCTCTCTTAATGTCATTTCCTGGGGCAAAAAGTGGGCAAGGCAACAAAGTGACCACAATAACTACCGGTGCTTGTCTGTGTCTGGGTTTCCTTGTATCCTACTGAGGTCACACAGGCGCTGAATGCATTATTGCTTGTATGAAACGAGCAATTTTTTCTTTTATTTTTATTGTAGGAATGCAGGGAGGTAAATGGGGGTAACAGTAGGAAGAAGGAGAGGAGGAGGAGGAGGAGGAGGAGGAGGAGGAGGAGGAGGAGGAAGCGAAGGAAAACATGAACAAGAAGAACAACGACAAGAACAAGATGATAATGATGATGAATTGTGATGATGATGATGATGATGATGGTGATGACTGGTGATGACAACGGCGATAACGATAACAGCAACTATACGGACATTATTATTATTATTATTATTATTATTATTATTATTATTATTATTATTATTATTTTTATTATCTTTTCTTTATTTCTTCATTAATTTTGTTTCTGAAGTTACGCATTTGTCCACACACACACACACACACACACACACACACACACACACAGACACACACACACACACACACACACACACACACAAACACGCGTCCTTTGAAAAAAAAAAAAAAAAAAAAAAAAAGAACATCGGCCGTAATCTTAACATGTCTAAAATTTCATCTTGGTAAGGGATAAAAGAACACCACTACACTACACACGAACTATATACGCACCATCTTAAAGGGGAGAGAGAGAGAGAGAGAGAGAGAGAGAGACCCGTAGTCGCCAACGCTTTAGACAAGAAAGGTTGACCAGGTGAGGGAGGGAAGTTAAAGGTGTGAGGCGCTGCAAATGAACGCCAGGTGGACCCGAGGCGCACAGGTAACACTACTGGTAATATGAGGACAGGTGAGTGTGTTCGTGGCCTAGCGTGACCTGACCTGACCTGGGCTGTCCTGACCTGATGATGATGACATTCCGTGGACACAACGACAGGGAACGGCAACCTGTATTTTACTCTCTCTCTCTCTCTCTCTCTCTCTCTCTCTCTCTCTCTCTCTCTCTCTCTCTCTCTCTCTCTCTCTCTCTCTCTCTCTCTCTCTCTCTCTCTCACAATGATCGATGCGTCGCCGGGAGTTGGTCACGAACGCACGAAATAGACTGAAGGTCATACCGTTACACACACAGACACACACACACACACACACACACACACACACACACACACACACACACACACACACACACACACACACACTTCCTGCCTAGTGTGTACGTGTACAAGTTGTTACGTAAATCCAGTGTAGGTGTAAATGACTCAGAGAGAGAGAGAGAGAGAGAGAGAGAGAATGTAATTTATCTTCACTAGTTAACAAACATCCCTTAATTTAGTAATCACACAAGCAAACTAACTAACGAACAACAAATAAATCAGTAAATTATTAAATAAACAAAGAAATAAAAAATCTAACAATTTTTTTCCCAACAAAGCAAAGTTGATGAGTTTTCTTTTCTTTATTTTCTCTTTACTACTACTACTACTACTACTACTTCATCTACTTGTTCATTTCCTTCATAAGCCAAGGTTCAGTCAAGAGCATTCTCGATAAAGACGTGGGCGGCTTCAATACCTCATATTCTCCAGTTCCCCTTATTAGCTCACACCCAAGAGGCCCCGCGGCTCCACAAACTCAGGACTATGATCTGAAACACTCGTATTCGCTCCTCCACTACTTTCAAAACGCTCTAGCTGAAGTTACAGGGGTTTGCAAGGGTGATTTTACAGTTCCAGTGACAGGTTAACAAGATTTCTACATTATTAAGAGGAGAAACAGCCTGGAGAACTCGGCTAATCATTTATGTGGCCTTTGAAAATAGTCGTGGTGAGAAAGGAGAGCAAAGCCGTGGCGGGACGGGAAGATCATATGTGTGTGTGTGTGTGTGGGTGTGTGTGTGTGTGTGTGTGAGTCATTGTGCTGTCCTCTCTCTCTCTCTCTCTCTCCCTAAAGTTATAAAGCGGAAACCAAGCATCAAATTGAACGGACTGACAGCCAACTATGCCACACACACACACACACACACACAGAGGGAGCGATACATCTATAGCCCGTATTCACAAACGCTTTGCTCTCTCACCACAACTATTCTTAAAGGCCACAGAGATGATAAGCCTGGTTCTCAAGAGTGTTTCTCCTGTTAATGATATAGAAACTTCATTAACCTGTCACTAGAAACAGACAAACTCCCTTAAAAACCCGTGTAACTTTAACTGTACAGACCCTTCAGAAGTCAGTGGAGGTGCTGAGCGGAAGTGTTCAGAATACGGCCCTAATATTAAATTGTTTGTTAGTCACCTCAAGCCCGCACCGCCACGAAATCACAAATATCCTCGGGGCGTGTCGAAGTGAACAAAACCTCGACATTAACGTGACGGAAACACTGACAGAGGAGGAGGAGGAGGAGGAGCAGTGGTGATGAGTCTCAGGCTGGCGCAAAGAACAGATGACGGGAAGATGATGATGAAAAGCGGGAGGAGGTGGAGCGTGCAGGCCAGAGACAATAACAGGAGGTAAGCATGGCGGAAGAGTGATGAAGGTAGAGAAGGGGACCGAAAGGAGAGAGAGAGAGGAGACGAAGGAAGATGGATGAAGGAAAATAAAGAGAAGATGAGGTAGAATGACAGGAAGCAAGCAGGAGAAAAAGGAGGCGAAGGAAGAACATGGAAGAAAAAAAGAAGATGAGAATAAGTGACAGGAAGGAAGCTGGAGAAAAAAGAAAAAAAACAAGAAGAACGAAGAGAAGATAAGGAAAGAGTCAAGACGGAGGAGGAAAAGAGGAACGAGAATGAAGAACGAAAGAGGACAATGAGGAGAAAAGAAAAAAATAAAAGGTGAAAGGAAAGAGGACGAGGCAGAGGAGGAAACAGAAAACGAGGAAGAGCAAACAAAACGAGAAAGAAGAAAAGTGATAGAGGAAGGGAAAATAAAGAGGATGATGAAGAGAACAAGGAAGGAAGAGACAAGAAGGAAGAAGTTGATGAGAACGAAGGAAAGAGAAGGAGGAAGAGGCACATTGAGAGGTTAACAGGGAACATAAGGGGGGGTTTAATCTGGCGAGCACCTCACGCCTCACACAGCACATCCCAGTGGCGCAGCAGAGCAGTGTGTCACCAGCGCAGGAAGGAAGCGTTACGTGGGAATCAGCGACTAAACAAACAAGAGAGAGAGAGAGAGAGAGAGAGAGAGAGAGAGAGAGAGTTAATCAGATATCTAACTAAAAAAATCATACCGGAAAAAAAATACGAGCATATATATATATAATTATGAAATGAAGCGAGATAAGAGGAAAAAAAATCTGGGAAAAATCACATTCTCGGAAAAAAAATGCTGTAATAATGAAATGATAAGAGAAAAACAACGAAGAAATACATAAACATTTACTTAATAAAAAAGATAAACAATGAAAAAAATTAAATAAAAAAAAAAAACCTTACGAGAAAAATACACCATTACGATAAACTGCCGCGAGAGAAACAATCACACACACACACACACACACACACACACAAAAAAAAAAAACCATCCACTAAACTTAATAAAAATACAAACGAAAGAAAAAAAAAGGAGTATATGCAAAACATTCACTAAACTTAATAAAAAAGATGAGTCACAACACGCGCAGCTTCCCAGTAACAGCAGAGGAAGAGGCGGTGGCGAAGAGAGGGGATGAGAGGAGGAGGGCGAGTGGGGAGAGACCTGACGTGGCTTAGTGTGTGTGTGTGTGTGTATGTGGAGAGGAAGGCACACTGAGGAGGCTCGTGTATGCAAGACTCAAGAGAGAGAATCCTATGCTGGAACACGCCACACTACGCTACCCTCCCTCTACACTTCACTGTGAGCTACTTCAACTCTACCCAGCTCTCTTCTGTATCTTCCTTTAGTCTTCTACACCTACTACATGCATTTACACCTCCACGTCCTTTTTATCCCTACCTCTTACTCTCTACACTTGCTGCCTTCTTTATTACACCTCTTCCCAGTTTTCTTTTATATCTTCGTCTCTCTCTACACCTGTTCCACGTTCTCTTCTACACCTATCTCTTGTCCTCTACACTTGCTCTACGTCCCTCCCACTCCAGTATCTTGCTCTCTACACCTGTTCAATGTATTCCTCTCTATCTTAAACTACCCCAAGTCTCTTCTACACCTGCCAATGTTTGCTACACCTGTTCCACGCAATCTATTTGTTTATCTACACCTACTTCAGCCCCCTGTGCACCTGTTTCTAATCTTCTACACCTGTTCTATGCAGTTTCTATCTACATTGGTTCTATACGCCCCTTCTACACCTGCCCCATGTATTCTCACTATCTACACCTGCATCATTTTCCCTTCTATGGCAGCCACTAGCCTTCCACACCTGCCCACGTCCCCTCTACACCTCCCGCATCCTGGCTATTACCTCCGGAAGTCGCCTCGCTCGTGAACACGCTGCATCTACGTTTTTCACTTTTTTTCTCTCTCTCTTCTTTTATTTATTATGTTATTTAGGATGGCGACGCGCCCTCCAAGCAGGACCGCTCCCCGCCCTTTCCGGAAACGTCTATTTTTGATCTGGTCTGGTCATGGTTCTGCTGCGTTGGCACCCGCGCACTTCCTCCTTTCCAGCGGCAACGGCAGCCTCGTTATCCTTTTTTTTTTTTTTCATTAGATGTTTTGTTTTGTTTTGTTTTGTTCTTCGTTTTTTTTTCCTTCCTTTTCAGTTTTTTGTTTTGTTTTGTCGTGTTATTTTTTTTCTTTTCCGTTTTTCGTTTTATGGTTTTCTTCTTTGGGTGGTGTTTTTCCTTCTTCTCTTTTCCTTTTTAGTTTTTTTTTCCTTTGTCGTGTTGTCTTTTGTTTTCCCTTCTTTTTTTTTTTTTCCTTTTGTCGTATTTTTGTCGTTTTCCTTCGTTTTTTTTCAATTTTTTTCCTCTGGAGGCGAAGCTACTTATGTTTTCACCGTCACTGCTGTTGATGGTGACAAATATTTTCTTTTTTTTTCTTCTTCTCTCGCTCTCTTGAACCTCTTGCGGTCAGAAATTTTATCTTTTTTTTTTCACGTGAAGCGATATAAGTTTTGTTTTCTGCATCATTGGTGTCGATAAGCAATGGTAAATATTTCCTTTGAGTTTCCTTTCGTCTTTCATCTCTTCTCCTCTTGCTCTCTTTCACTCCCAAGCTTACGTGAGGTATTCTCAGTATCTTATATTTTTTTTTCCCACAAGAGGCGATGCAAGTTGCGTTTTCTGCGTCACTGGTAATGGCAAAATAATTCTTTCAAGTTTTCTTTCGTCTTTCTATTCTTCTCCTCTCGCTCTCTTTGACTACCGAGCTTACGTAAGGTATTCTCAATATCTAATACTTTTTCCCACAAGAGGCGATGCGTTTTCTGCGTCACTGGTAAATGGCAAAATAATTCTTTCAAGTTTTCTTTCGTCTATCTATTCTTCTCCTCTCGCTCTCTTTGACTCCCGAGGGTAGGTGAGGCAAAGATGCGAGTATACCAGACACAGGAAATACATGAGTGAGGAAACGAGGACAAATGAAGATAATGACTAAGCTTGCTGCTTGCTGCGTGCCTAAACTGATGGCGGGGAGTGAGTGTTGTGACTTGTGGTTTGTTTAGGTTCGACTTGTTGCTTCAAAGAATGATACGGAGTTGGTGTATTGGTTTGTTTTCTTTATTTTATTTACTGGTTCCCTCAGAAAGACACTAAAAGGGAATTGGTGCTGTGGTTTGTTGCTGTTTATATTGTACTTTACTTGTTGTTACTTCATACTTGTTGCTTAGAAGAAATTGATAGGTATTTGGTATAATGGCATATTTTTTTTTATATTTCATCTGTTGCTTCCGATACATACATTCCCTCAGTGCACGGGAAGCGAGAGAACATCGACATTGAACGCCTCTCTCTCTCTCTCTCTCTCTCTCTCTCTCTCTCTCTCTCTCTCTCTCTCTCTCTCTCTCTCTCTCTCTCTCTCTCTCTCTCTCTCTCTCTCTCTCGATCTGTACCTAAGAAGCTGCATTCTGTAAGTGTGGGTAGGTCTTGCTTCTAACCAACTTCTCTCTTTCTGACTGTGATTTCTTTCCTCTTTACCTCCTCCTCCTCCTCCTCCGTCTGAACTCCAAGCCCCTTCGTCTTAACTCTTAACGAACTCCTTTTTGTTTTTCTTTTCTTAATTCCAACCTCCTTTCTTCTTAGTAACTCTGGCATTCTTCCTCTTAATTTCAGTCTTCCTCTTAGCCCCAAGCTCCGCCATCCTTCTTCATGACTCCAGCTTCCTTCTTCTTCTTCTTAACTCTAACCTCCTTTCTTATTCTAAACTCTCCCTTCCTTTTTTTCTAATTCCGACTTCACTCCTTCGTAACTCAATCTCTCTCCTCTTAACTGAACCTCCTCCTCCTAAACCTCCAGTCTCCATTCCCTCCTAACTCTCCAACCTCTGTCTCCTCCTTCAAACTCTAACGTCTTTCCTCTCAACTCTGCCTGATTTCAACGTCTTTCCTCTCAACTCAGCCTGATTTCAACGTCTTTCCTCTCAACTCAGCCTGATTTCAACGTCTTTCCTCTCAATTCAGCCTGATTTCAACGTCTTTCCTCTCAACTCAACCTGATTTCAACGTCTTTCCTCTCAATTCAGCCTGATTTCAACGTCTTTCCTCTCAACTCAGCCTGATTTCAACGTCTTTCCTCTCAACTCAGCCTGATTTCAACGTCTTTCCTCTCAACTCAGCCTGATTTCAACGTCTTTCCTCTCAACTCAGCCTGATTTCTCCTAAGTCGCAACTCCTATCGTCCTCCTAAGTCTTCCTGCAGGGGCTAATGCGGGGATTCTACACAGTTAGAAAAGTAATAGCAAAAGTCACGCCAGAAAAGCACCCCCCTGACCACATCCTAACCCGGAGTGAGTTTCCTGCACCGCCGCCCTTTGTGCCTCGGCCACCACACTCACCGCAATCTGAGGGACGTGAGTAATCGCCCTCATCTCCCTCCAATAACTGCTTTTCAAATGACCCACCAACGTGACTTACTCGTGTCTCCACCGCCCGCCGCAAGATTACGTGGCCTCCTCACAACCTGCATCCAACCTCGCGATCGAAACTTCAGCTGAGCCTCGCCTAAAGCAACTTCTCCATTTGTGATTGCCCACACCACGGCGTCTCCATCTAATCTAACCTAATCTAGTTCATCCATTCCATTAGTGATCACCCTTAGGCGCCTCCACCTAACCTAACGTGACCTTGCCTACCCCAATCCTTCCATTAGGGATCACCACCACAGCGCCTCCATCTAATCTAACCTAAACTAACTTAAGCTAACCTAGCCTAACCTAACCTAACCTAACTTAAGCTAACCTACCCTAACTTAACCTAACCTAACTTAAGCTAACCTAGCCTAACCTAACCTAACTTAACCTAACCTAACCTAACTTAAGCTAACCTAGCCTAACATAACCTAACCTAACCTAACTTAAGTTAACCTAGCCTAACATACCCTAACTTAACCTAACCTAACTTAAGCTAACCTAGTCTAATATAACCTAATCTAACCTAACCTAACCTTACCTAACCCTTCCACGGCACCTCCCCCACGAGCCTCATTAGTGCTTGACGTCAGTGTATCAGGATGTCTCTTACACACTTCATAGGTCATTCGGATACATATAGATATCCCTCCCTTTATCCGGCTTCCTATCCTCCCCTTTATCCACCACTATCACACAGCGGCGGATGCGGTGTGAAGCAATGGTGAGGCTCGGGGGCTGAAGGAGTCGTGAGGTGGTGATTGTGCGACTGTTGGCTGGGTTGCTTCTGATGAGGTTTTGAAGGAGTCGTAAGGTAAGGTTAGATTAGGTTAGATTAGGTTAGGCTAGGTTGAGTAAGGTTAGGTTAGGTCAGGATGCAGTGGTGAAGCTCTGGGCTGAAGGAGTCGTGAGGTGGTGACTCTACTTGGGTTGCTTCAGATACGAACATACGCACGAACAGAACATCAGGAAAGGTGTAAATACAGAGCAGAACAGGTAGACGCGTTAGTAACTGACGAATGTAACAGATGTGGTGGACAAGCGAGGGAGAATCAGCGAGGGACGGACCAGGGCGCCACCACGAGCCTCCTCACGGCCAAAGACAACACCAAGTAATTCACGACCTGGAGTAGAGGGAGGCAGCGGCGAGGCCCTCCAGCCCACACGCCGGGGAGGGATGGAGGGTGTGTGGAGGACCTGAGGGACACTTCTGGCGTTTGTTGTCTCACTCCGGGATCACGCTGGTATAGTTTCCATTCTCTCCATTCAGTTCAGTACAGTTGGGCGTGGGGGAGCGCGCCATGCCACATTTGAGGGTCACAGCCTTTGGCCAGACTCTCTTTAATAAAGCCTGAGTATTTAAGCCACGGGTCCCTCCAGCCTCCTCAGCGCAGCCCAATAAGCCTGTCGCCAAACACTGGAGGCTCCCTCAGGGTCCTCTTGGGCAGCCAACACTTAGCCAGCAGGGAGGGAGGGTGCCCGCAACCTGCTTACCCTCTGAGGTGAGTCTTCCATCCACTCCCCCACACCGAGACACTTCAGTAGTTGCTGTCACCTTACGCTAATGCCGCCGTAATTTATTCATGGCAAATCTTTCCAAATATTCTACTTTTCTTGACGTCAGCGCAATACATCGCCAGAACATGTAATACACACACACACCAGGCATAACAAAAAACAACAATAACTCCTCAATGACTCCTCCCCCAATCCCTCCCCCACCTACCCAGCAACTCACCTCGTCGGGGTGCTGGACGCGCGCCTCGCAACACACAACACAACTCCCCGCCTCTCCCTCTTCAGTAACATCATTAGGGGGAAGGGGTGGAGGGTTCAGACAGTCCTCCTCGCCGCCCCTTCCGCCTGTCTCAATTACCCCTTTCCAGGAAAGACGGAAAAGGGGTGCGTGATTCCTCCGCCCCCCGACGCCTCCACGCTGACCACCAGGAGGGGCCGGGAGGGGCGGAGAGCATGATGGGCACAGGCGGGTCTGGCGTGGCGTGTAACATAACGCAACCAAAATTCCCACACGGAGCATCGCGGGCAACACAAGTACCCGGGTCTCTTTCGTCCGAGGCTTTCGGCAGCAACAGAAGCGGCGGCGGCTCTCCTCTCAAGTGTCCTGGAACCATTAATGTCCCTTTTGGCCACGACCACCGACCGTGCGCGGGGTACATACACTCTGCTGGCCTGCTGGACCCGTGACCGCTATCGTGCCCCGTGGCGTAAGCTGCGCGCCTCGCCTCACCGCAGGATAAATATTAACAAAACCGTGCTGTGGCGGGCCCTTATCTCCCCGCCGCCCCGCCGCCGTGGTGCAGAGTGTCCACAGTGTTTCCCAACCAGACCGCAGATTGTTACACCGGGACTTGTAAACTTGGCGCGGCGTAACCCGAGACCCGCCCCGCGCAGCCTTGACCGCGAGCATCAGATGCAGCAATGCCGTGACCCCGCAGGAAGATAATAAACACCGCGACGCTCTTCTTTGCTGGCGCCTGGCAGGGATGGCGGCGGTGGCGGTGGCGGTGGCGTGGTGGTGTACATCCTGAGATACCCGGATGAGGATGTTGAAGTTGAGTACGACAAACAAATACACACACACACACACACACACACACACACACACACACACACACACACACACACACACACACACATGACAGCTTCTCTAGTTTGAGAATCCTTGTTCAGCATCGCCATCCGTACACTCAGGCTTCCCGTGCCCCTTACAAGCACCGCCCAGCCGCCGTGTGAGTGCAGAGCCAAGTCTATACATCACTTCAGAGCAACACACACACAAGGTCATCGAACCCGGTACGTGCTCCGAGAACCCCGAGAGATGTCACGCCGCTGGAACCTCGTGAACCCCCTAAGTGACTTAACGACTTAACCTTTTGAATGCTGAGGACACATCTTTAATTTCACTAACCCTCAGCAATTATAATAAAGAAAAATTAGACTAAATCCACCTTAAAAAGAAGAAAAAAAAAAAGCAAAGAATTCGATCATCTGCTCTGAGTATTATCCTCCAGAATTGAACATTTCCACAAGACTATCTATTCAAAAAGACAGAGAAACCGTAGCAGTGGAAAGGTTCAAGACTGTAATGCACATTTTCACAAGACCATCTTATCAAACTCCACAGAAGCCGTAGCAGTGGAAGAGTTTATGCGCCGTCACAAAGGGGTCATAGTGAGCCGCGCACCTCCCCTCCCCACCTCAAGAAAACCAGTGCAGCAACATCCCGCCTCAGATAGCGAGTCCAGCATACAAAATCTGGTGAAGCGGCTGAGAAATTATTAAGTATCTATCTGTCTTATCCCAGCGTGTCTATTAAGCAACACCATTGTGGGCCTCGCTGCTCAGGACTTAATTCATTTCTTTTACCTGTATCCTGTCCACCTACCTAATGCAAGGGTTAAGCAGTATTCTCAGTCTTTCTTCCCTTTCACTGGTAAACTCTGGAACTCCCTGCCTGTGTCTGTATTTCCCTCTGCTTATGACTTGAGCTTTTTCATGAGGGAGGTTTCAAGACGCTTCACAATGGATCTTTGAACTTGCTTTCGTAATACACCTTGTTTTTTTTTTTTTTTTCTGGCCAGAGCTGCACACACACACACACACAAAAAAAAATGAATAAATAAAACACAAGCCGACTGTACCTAAGGCTTAACAAACACAACAAAATAAAAAAAATAAATAAACAAACAAATAAAATCACTTCTAAAATCTCATCGTTAAATAAAAGCCGGAAAATGTTTACATAAAGTGAAAACTCAGCACTTCTTTGCGTCTCTCCATGCGTGCACTCTTCGCTGAGCCTTGCAATACACTGGGAACATGAGGAACAGAGCACAACACCCCACCAGTGATTGAAGAGAGACTGAGAGAGACTGAAAACTAATATACATACACCTACAGCGAAAACACAACACGCCTTTTGTTTATTACTGAAGATTACTGTTCATTACGTAGGGAAAAGAAAGAAAAAAAAAAGGAAGGAAAAAAACACAAGAAAATCCCAATACCGCTGATGAATATGAGACTGGAAATTAATCCTCACAGTGAAAAGTCAACACTCATTCTTAAACTACTTCCACGATATTACTGGGAAAGGATGCACTAGGAGAAAAAAAAAAAAAAAAGGAGGAGGAGAGAAAAGGCAAAGAAATTCCACCACCACGGATGAATGAGAGGCGGAACATTCACATTTACCTGCGGAGAAGACTCAAGATTCCTTATTTTTAAGCTACCGGAAAAACAGGATGAACTTGTAGAAAAAAAATAAAAGAGAGAGAAAAAAAAAAGACAAAGAAATTCCAGCAACACTAATGAACAAGAGACTGAACATGAATATTTAGCTAGAGGAAAATCCCAACACTACTTTGTTGATGAGGGAGAGAAGGGGGGAGGGTGAGACCGGATAGGTACTGCTCGGTGAGGAAACACTAGTAAAGAGAGAGAAAAAGACAAAGAAACCCAAGCAGCAGGGTCTGATAAGCCGAGTAACCTTCATTACTCACATCCTACACATGTTTCAGTCATTCCTTCAACTTTATGTCTTATCATCTGCTGAATATCACTGACTGTCTCCTCACACAACATGATAGACTCCCAGCAGATCAAAGGAATAAGGCGAGGGCTATATAGTAAGTAAGCAATAAATAGTAAGGCGAGGGCAAGAAATAACGTGTTCAAGCTTGGTAAAGTTAGAAAATAAATAGAAGAAACTGAGTCACAAATACAGTGGTAGTGTATTTCGTTATACAGCCTGACAATCGATAGGTTCCAAGCAGACCAGAGGAATAAACACTGAGGACAAATGGTCAATAGTAAGGACAAGGCAAGAAATAATGGGGTCAAGTTTTAGTAAAATTAGCTTTAAAAGGGAGATGGGAAGAAATTGGTTCACAAATAGAGATACTCGTATATGAAAGTTATAAACTCAGTAATCAGGTTGTTGGTGCCGAGTCAATAAGGAGGTCTAAAAAGAAGTTATATTTTTAAAAGAAGTTATATTTTAGAAAAGAAATAAGAAGGAGTGGTAGATGAAAGGCATAGCTTCATTAAACAGGTTGTTAGAGCTGAATCAATATGAACGTTAAGAAGATTAAACTTTACAAATGGGAATGATAAGTGCAAAATACGAAGACACATTTTACACAAGAACTGCCACGTGTAGACATAATGGCTTCTTGCAGCTTCCTTCTTTTTTTTTTAATGTTTCTTATGAATACATGTTACTTGACTAATGACCATGACTCTCCGTGCCGTGTGACTCATCTTTCTTAGCGTCTTACCGCCTACGAGTGAAAATGTTGCTGGGGAATGACATGGCTAGAGCAGGACCCTCACGTTGGCAGGTACAGCAGCAGGACACGTGTGGGGAGAGTCACGCAGCTAGGGTGGACTGTGTTGGGTGTTGCAGTGTGTTCGTGTAGCTGAAAACACTCCTATCACCCCTTATCTTTTTTTGTGTGTAGCGAGAGGGAGGGGGGGAGGAATGGGCGCATGATGACACTAAAAATACTAAATTCTAGGCCGAGTTACAAAATGAATGTCCACTATTTGTGTTGCGGTGCGTCTGTGTATCTGAAAACACTCCTATCAGCCCTTATCTTTTACTGTGTGTGTGTGTGTGTGTGTGGAGTGGAGGGTTGGGGAGGCGGGGGTGGGGGGAGAGTAAAGGACACAAAATGACATTAAAAACTTAAATTCTATGCCACGCTGCAAGTTGACCATGTTCGGTGTTGTGGCGCGTCTGTGTATCAGAAAACACTCTTATCAATCCTATACTTTTATTTTTTCCTGTGCGTTGTGGGGAAAGGACGCACAGTAACATTAAAATCTTGAATTCCATACCACGCAACAAAATGACTGTACTATTGTGGTCTGGTGAGTTTCTCTGTATACCTGCAAACATTCCCATCAGCCCTTACCTTTTGTTCTGGTTTGCGGAGACTGTGAGGGAAGGGACGCACGATGTCACTAAAAACTGTTAAATTGAGGTCGACTTTCAAAATAACTGCGGAATATCGTGCTGTGGTGCGTCTGTGTATCTGAAAACACTTATCACCCCTTATCTTTTACTGAAAGGGGAAAGGGACACGATTACACTTAAAACTCCTAACTGGATTATCACTTATCTATTCTAGGGAAAGTTACAAGACTAATATCGACTGTACTGTGTGTTGCGATGCGTCTGTAAACCTGAAAACACTCCTATCACTCCTTATCATATACTGGGAGGGGAAAGGGACAGAATCACACTTAAAACTCATAACTAAATCATTGCTTACTAATTCTAGGGCAAGTTGCAAGGCTAATATCGAATGTACTGTGTGTTACGAGACGTCTGTAAAGCTAGCAATACTCTTATCACTCATTATCATACACTGGAGAGGAGAAAGATACAGAAATACACTTAAAACTCGTAACCGAACCATCACTCCTATCAAGACTCAAAGCTAATGAATCTGTACAATGTGTTATGGGTTACCGTGCTACCTCGGGAAAAAAAAAATAGTAATGAAAAGAACATACATAATTATCAGTCCTTAGCGTTTACTTCAGAACAAAATGACACTTAAGACTCATATTTGAACCATCACCCCTGTTGCACTTCACTGAACGGGAACTTAAAGACCATTCACTATGCCACACCACGAATACCCAGCACCCTTCCCTCGAGGACCCATAGCTGTCACCACTGCTCAAAATAAAGCAACGGGTAATTCAAGACTCAGCCTAACGAGACAGAAAGAGTGATAGAAGGCACGATAACAGCTGATATAGAGCACCAGCAGGCAGCATCACCACTTCAATTACGTGTGACTACTGATCCTATGGACTCACGGGGACATGTGTGGTTCGGCCTGGTTCTCGTCCAGCGGCTCTAATTCGCTGATACGGTTCTGATCATAAGTCGAGTCACCTTCTGTGCTGTTTTTTTTTCTTTTTCTTTTTCATATATGTTTAGTGTTTTCCTTCAGTCTTAACCAACCCTTTCATTACTAGTGTTTTCCTTCATTCCCAACCCTTTCATTCCTAGATCATGTTTTCCTTATTTTTTTTGTACTACAGTCCCTTGAATAATTTTGTTGCCTTAAAAACGAGAAAATCTTCATATTTCTCCTCCTTTTTTGTGTGACCATGCAAATAATTTTCTTGAGTTTTCTGTTGATGTTCTGTTCTCATGTTGTATAAGGACAGGGAACACTATACAACGCAAGGGGAGTGGATGTCACAGGTTACACGGCTTTTGGACCTCAAGTGTACAGTAGTAAGTGGTTGAGTGGCGCTAGTGTTCAAGAGCAGCCGGCTGGGTCTTGCAAGTAACGGTGGATGAGGAGCGATATTCTGACTCATAGCTTCATCTCGGGTACAGGTTTCTCTCACGATGTCATCAGTTAAAGGGTTAAGTGTTAAAATGAAACTGGTAAATTTCCTGACATTTATTTATTTATTTATTTATTTTAAGTAATGCGTTTATTTCTCAAGATGTCATTAATATAAAGTGAGGAGTATTTAATGTTGATGAGTATTAATGTAGTAAACTTCTTTTTCCTCTCTTTCTCTTTTTTTTTGTCCTTGTTTTTTTTTTTACAGTTACACTTTTCATTTAAACTTTCTGTGAAGCGAATGAGTTTAAAAAAAAAAGTCAATTCATCTTCTATTTACAGTATCTTTCCCCTTCCTTCTCATTTTTTCACAGTTACTCTTCTGATTTAAAGTTCCCGTGAAGCGAGTCTAAAAAAATTGGTCGCTTTCAGATCAAGCCAGTTGCTCTTTCCTTTAGGCTCCCTTACGTGAAGAAGCAAAGATTTCAACACTCAGTCAGGTATTAACACCACATGAAGATTATGTAGTACAGCGGGACGGGCGAAGCTGTGTGGCTCAGAGGGTGATGCCTGAGAGGGTCATGGCTGAGAGAGTGACGGGTGAGAGGGTGATGCGGGCTGAGGGTGAAGTAAGGTAAGGGCATTGAGTGAAGTGTTGTGAAGGGCGAGTGTAGGAAGGGACGAGGGCGTGGGTGTTGCGTGGGTGGTGTGTGTGTGGATGTTGAGCGAAGGTAAGTGTAGTAAGGAGCGAGTTATGAGGGAAAAGGGGTGCTGTGCGGGGAGGGAGGTAGGGGGGCGTGGGTGTTGCGTGGGGCCTGAGCGTTGCTGAGTGAGGGTGTTGAATGAGGCCTAAGTGTTGCTGTGTGCGGGTGTTGCGTGGGATCTAGCTGAGTATTCTGAGTGTTGCTGGAGGTAGGTGTTGAGTGTCCCTGAGGAGTGTTGCTGAGTCTACCTAAGTGTTGCGTGTGAGGTCTGAGTCTAGCTGGGTGTGTTGAGTGTTGCGTGTGAAGTCTGAGTCTAGCTGGGAGTGTTGGGTGTTGCGTGTTGGGTCCAGTTAGAACACAGGAGAATTGCGTCATTGCGTGCACGTCTTCCACCTCGTTATCTCTCTATTTGTTCTACCTGTTGTGATGTTTGTACACGTGAATGTTTGTAATTAGAATAATATAATGTTTGTTTGAGTTAAGTGTGTGTGTGTGTGTGTGTGTGTGTGTGTGTGTGTTTACAGAATTGGGTCAAGCTCGTTATATCCCGCTCTTTAAAACAAAATTACGTATCATACTTTTCTTAATTTTATGTATACTGTTAACACACACACACACACACACACACACACACACACACACACACACACAACACTTCCTCTGATAATACTTTCAAGTGGTCCCATGACTCGTGACAGTTTAACAAAGACTCTACACCGTCAACAGATAAAGACACCCACGAGAACCTGGCTAATCATTCCTTTGGCCTTTGAAATTAACCCGCATACGAAAAAAATATAAAAAAAAATTATTGATTCGCATTCTTAAACGTTTGAGCGTCCGATCTCCACAAACTTAGTACGTTCAAGTGTAAATTACTGGAGACCAAGTATTTTCATCGTTTCAGACTACTAATCATCCCTGTGACCTTTGAATTCAATCCGTATGAGAGAAAAGAACACATTTAAGGATGCCAGTACCCCTTAACAATGAGTCTCCCTTGAAGTTACAGCAGATGGATCGGTCAGTGGCAGGAAGGGACTGATATCAAACACTGCCATGAACACAGGGTGCGTTATTGGAAAGTGTTATTGAGGCAACGCGTTCCGGCCAGCTACCAGTAACCAGTGGGGGGAAAATTAAAGCCTTTCCATGCACCATATCGGTCTTGTTTCCTCATGGTATGTAGTTAAAAGGTTGTACCCAGGATGGAATGAACGAACGCACGGAGAATGAATGAGTGAATGATACAAATAGATAGATAGATAGATAGATAGATAAATAGACGGATGGATAGATAGGTGGGCAGACAGACAAACAAATAGACACACAGATACATACATACATACACACACACAATACACACATACATAAATAAACAGAAAATAAAAAAAAAATGAATAAATGAAACAGCAATAAAAATACCAGGTCAGAAAATAGAAAATACGACCAAAAATAGAGGGAAAAAAGAGAGAAACATATACGCAAAAAGTAATCCAGCCAGGAAAAGGAAGAGGAAACAGGAGGTACAACATATGAGTGAGCTGAGGTGTGCTGGGGGGAGAGGGAGAGAGTAAGTGGGGAGAGGAAGGAGACAGGAAAATTTACCACCGACATCCACACACCCACGCATTCCCTTTCCCACCCATCCACACAGCCTCATTCCTTTCCATTAACTCTTTCAGTGCTAATTAATCTTTCCCTTAATCACCTACAACCTTCAGAAGATTTAGTCACCGTAGTACAAAGATTAAATCAACCTCACATTATTGTTTTCTCTTTATTTCCACCTATAGTTGTAAACATTTCATTAATCACCTCAGTGTTAGCAATAGACGAGGATAGCAATAATAAACAGTTAATGAAGACCTGCCTGTAGAAGATCCTGCCCTCACGTATCTCAAGGAGCAGATCAACAGGTGGAATATGGGACACTGCAACTCAACCCTGACTTACTGTACTTAACCCAGACCCACGAGGGAAGTATAACGTAACCTAAATCCATCTCCTGCCTTGTCATTTCTAACCCAACACCCCTGGAGGTTGTCTACCTTGCCCCACCTATCCCTGTTACCTTACCCATCCCTGTCACGCCCCCACATACAGCGGACAGGAAAAATGAGCCACTGCAAATACGGATACACAGAAAACAGCAGATGATGAGTCTAACAAAGAATGAATACACGTAAACTGGAGTGCACAGATGACTGAGGCTGCCAAACTCACAGGGAGATAAAAAGAAAAGAGAAAACGTGTGAAATAGGGAAAAAAAAAAAGTTGGAAATTGAGAGAGAAAGGAAAAAAAAATACGATGTGCGTGTATGGTCGTCCTTTAAGCCAGTCCAGAGCCGCCACACAATCCCTAGCCTATCCTCTATCCTGCTCTATCCTGCCTCCCTCGTCCCTCCTCTCATAACAGGCTTAAAGGCGCCTCCATTGTGTCACCCTTGCCCCGCATCTCATACTGTTTTTTATTCTTGTTTCACGTGCTGGCGTCAAAATAGCTCTCTCTCTCTCTCTCTCTCTCTCTCTCTCTCTCTCTCTCTCTCTCTCTCTCTCTCTCTCTCTCTCTCTCTCTCTCTCTGGTGTGGAAGTGACAGCAGCGTACAGGATAAAAGATTGATATGGACAATAAGGAAAGGATTGGTTTGGTTTGTATGTGGTAATGATGTGGGGAATATTGATTGACAGGGCAGAGAATAAAGGCGGGGAAAATCCAGCAAGGGAAAATTAATAAATGTAATGATAAACGAGAGAGAGAGAGAGAGAGAGAGAGAGAGAGAGAGAGAGAGAGAGAGAGAGAGAGAGAGAGAGAGAGAGAGAGAGAGAGAGAGAGAGAGGAGAGAGAGAGAGAGAGAGAGAGAGAGAGAGAAACAGGATAATGACGTGTAAGTAAATCAAATGACAAGCAAAAAAAAATAAAAAAAAAAAACATATTTGATAAACTGGATAAAAAGTAGGAAAGGAAAGAAAAGAACACGCCAAAACAAAATGACAAAAATACGACTAAAAATAAAAAAAAATAATAATTCCTTTAGTTTTGAATATCTTTACAACTTATAACCCTTTACACTCTCACCCGAACGCAGATGAAAAAAAATAAAAAAAACAAAGGAAAATAATAATAATAATAATAATAATCATAAACAAAGCGGCAGAAGGTGATACAGATCTCTTGCTTTCAATGCCTTTTTTTTTTTTTTTCATCACAGTTATCCTCACTCGAACGTGTCCCAAGCCGCTGCGGACCTGCTGGCTGGGACGCGGTGGTGAAGAGCAGTGAGTCTGAGAGGCGGGTGAGGGAAGAGGCGGTGGGCACATACGTGATGCTGATGCTAGTGGTGGTGGTGGTGGTAGCGGTGGTGACGTCCGTGTGTGTGTGTGAGAGAGAGAGAGAGAGAGAGAGAGAGAGAGAGAGAGAGAGAGAGAGAGAGAGAGAGAGAGAGAGCATAAAGAATCGTAGAACTGAGATAGGAAAAAAACAGAACTTCACACAGACACACACACACACACACAGAGAGAGAGAGAGAGAGAGAGAGAGAGAGAGAGAGAGAGAGAGAGAGAGAGAGAGAGAGAGAGAGAGAGAGAGAGCACACACCAGTTATCTATTTTTATACCCTGAAGGTGACAAGGCAGAGCAAATGAACACACACACAAAAAAAATAATAAAAATAAATAAGAATAAATAAAACCTCTCAACTCAGCGTGACTCGAAGCAAAGCAAGACACTTTTGAACGAGACCGAAGCTTCTGCGAGACACGATTCAAAGCACCGCCATGCACTGAAGATAAAACTGAGACATAACCAAAGGCATTGTGGGTTTTAAGAGAGCAGTTGTGCATGATAACGATAAAGCTTCGATAGGAAGAGATAGTTCAATGTGAGTGTTGAGAAATGGTTGTAATAATGGCAAGGACTGATAAGGATAAGACTGAGGATAAGGCTGGTGTGTCTCATTATAAACAATTAGTGAAGGGAGGCAGATAAATAAATGCTACGATTTTTATACTCGTGCGGGGGAAGGAAGCCGCCAAAGGGCATAGAAAAAGGGAAAAAACGTGATATTTTGCTGTGATAGAGATAAAACTAAGGCTGGATCTCTTTTAAGAAATTAGATAAGGGAGGGAAAGAGACGTTGCTAGGATCTTAATGTGTAAAGGAAGCACCTTAGGAATGCAAAAGAGGAAAAAAGTGTTTAAGAAAGAAAGGAAGAGAGGAAATATAGAAAAAAAGGAAGAAAGAAAGAAAGGAAGGAAGGAAGAAGTTAACCAGAAACGAAAGACTAAAATCGAAAACAGTTTAGTTCCAAAGATGTCCCAATATTCCCCTGACACTCCCTTCCTGAAGCTGTTCAAGTCATTGGAAGGGAGGGACACACAGAAGCAGGCAGAGAGCTCCTGAGTTTACCAGTGAGAGATGAAAGAGTGAAGGTTCTGATTAACTCTTGTACTAGCGAGATGGACAGCGTAGAAATGAGAGTAAGTAGAAAGTAAAACAGACAGAGAATTCCTGAGTTTACCAGTGAGACATGAAAGAGTGAAGGTTCCGATTAACTCTTGCACCAGTGAGATGGACAGCACGGAGATGAGAGTAAGTAGACAGAAATGGACGATATGCGTAGATTAATCCATTAATATCCCTTTTCTCTATCTACTTAATTCCTAATACCAGTTAACCATTCACACCCACGGTATCCTCCCACCCTCTTCCATCGCTCTCTGACTGTCTCTGTCCTATTGTGCTAACCTTGGAAACACTGCACTGGCGACCTTGAGCGCGGGGGACAAGGTCGAGAGCCGGGAGCTCGGGCGGGGAGGGAAGGCCGAAGACTTCTGGGAAATCCGAAAAAATGCCAGGATATTACGTCTATTGGAGGGAGATAGAGAGGGAGAGAATGTTCACTGCTCTCTTCTTTCAGGTTAGGTGGCTTGGCTATGAGGAGTGAGTCAATTCATCGCACAGTGAGGCCCGTTACAGCATTCTTCGGGGGATCAATGCACGCAGCGCCTTCCTTCCTTCCCTCCCTCCCTCCCTCCTCCTCACCTTCAGACTCCCATGACCACGGGTAAAGAAAACGCGCGTGTCCTCGTGTTCTCTCGTGCGACACTGCGACCATAACCTCAAATGTCTGTCTTTCTGCGCCTCCCGTTCATCATTTAGCCTCCAGTTTAAGTCACGTTGTTTAGGATGACTTCATGATTCTATTGATGGCTCGACAAGAATTCCGCACAGACAACCACCAGCCTCCAGTGTAAGTTCAAGGATGTTTTCATGATCCCAGTAGAGTTCAGCTAGAATTCTGCATCCACTGCCTTCAACTGCCTCTAGTGTAAGTTGGGTTGTCAAGGGTGTTTTCAGAATTCCATTAGTGGCTAGACAAGAATTCTGCATAAACTACATTTAGCAGTTTGGCGTAAGTTGCAAGGGATTATGGGAAGAGAATGTCAATCAGGTGAAGAGTTCATTCGTCCTAACATCGCGGCATTACCACCTCCACCTCTTATCACACAACGAGTGACGCATTTCCTCACAGCCATCCATCAGTGACGTCAGGAAAATGTTTGCTTTGATCTGAGTGGTGTTATGTGCACTGTGCTTCTCTCTCACTTTATCGACAAGTAGGCAAAGTTTTCTCTCTCTCTCTCTCTCTCTCTCTCTCTCTCTCTCTCTCTCTCTCTCTCTCTCTCTCTCTCTCTCTCATACCTCTGATTACTTTCCTTGTTCACTTTGCACTAACTTAAACGCTCAATCACGCTGCAGTTACTCCCCACACCAACTGTTACTCCTCCACCCAAGTACTGCATTGGCTGACAACATTCCCTTCTACTCTGAGCCTCGTAAAGTCACTCGCTGCGCCACTGACTGATATTACGACCTGTAACCTCTTCGGGTCCCAGGCTTCTCACGTGACCCCGCCTACTCACCCAGCCAGCAGGTTCAAACACACTGTCTGTATGTTTGCACAGTCTTGTTCCTCTCAGTTTCAATCTCTTGTCGGGGTCGCTGCTTCCAATGGGTCTTTTCCAGGTGCTTCTGTCCAGTGTTATTGTTTTGTTTGTTCCTCTGCCTCTCGTGTGTTCTTTAATGCAGCCTTTCCACCTTATTCAGTATCCTCCTCTTCTTCGCATTCCTCCTATTAGATTATTATATTGCATGGCTCCTCTTGCAACAGTAGTGGTTAGAAAGACAAGTAACCTTCTCCACTGCACTCACTCCTACCTGTGCTCTACGTTCTCTCCTCAGCCTTACGTCCTTTAATCTTCTGACAGTCGCTTTACACAACCTAACAACTGATGGGTTCTTAGTAGAGCAGGAGACAGACGAAGAGACAGAAAGGAGACGGTAAATGTAGTGTGAGTGAGTGTGGTACTGTGTGTTACTATACTGCTGACCATTACGAGGACTGTACTAAGAGGAGAGGGGAATGGACTGCGTTTGGGAGGAGTTTTGAGAGGGTGATAATGATGGCAGGACGATGAGGATGACCGGACCTAGTGGAGGAAAGCTGTCTGAAAACACTGGCTCCATAATAGACGTGGGAAAAATATATGTTAGGAGGAGGAGGAGGAGAAGGAGGAGGAGGAAAACAACAACAACAACAACAACAACAACAACAACAACAAGATACTACAGACCCTGAAGGAGAAGAATATACTACAAGCTTCTAATTTCAGCATTGCCTCAAGCCACTCCTGTCCCTGCATGGCTATTCACCTCCATCAGCACACAAAGGACAACGCTCCCCACAACTAACAATCAGGCTGGCGGAGGTGTACACAGGCGCCTCAAGAACACAACACGGGTAGCTGCAGCAAAGTGTCCCGTTACCTCATTCCATTTATACAAGAAAACAAATACGCCAAAGCAACTACGTAATATAATCATGACATTTGTATTTTATTTGTACTTTGATCTCTCGAGAGGTCTCAGGTCGCTGTCAAAATGCCAACCTATGAGTAGTTATGTGTTATGATTAAGGTAAGCCACGGTGGTCTCTCTCTCTCTCTCTCTCTCTCTCTCTCTCTCTCTCTCTCTCTCTCTCTCTCTCTCTCTCTCTCTCAACTCAGGCAGTAGAGTACCTGGCTAGCTGGTGACCCTTGTGTTCTGGTGGAATGTGGAATGTATGGCTCAGTGCCCCTCACACTGGCACAAACTGAGTCTCCACCGATGTCAACAGTACCAGCTGTCAGCCAGAACACACACACAAACACACACACACACAAACACACACAAACACACACACAAGATATAAGACCAATACTATAACAATATAAGAAAATAAGGGTAGTAAAAAGGCCTACACGTGTCATGCCTACACGTGGCATTCCCTGCATGAAACACTGTAAACCTATTTTCACCTATCATCCTCATTCATGAATTTATCTAATCTTTTGGAGCCCCATAGTGACTCAGCACCAACAACCTGATTATTGGATCTATTACATTCATCTACCACTATCTAACAACCAATTCCTTCCTATCTTTTTTTTTTTACTTAACTTTAACAAGCTTTCAATTCTTGCTCTATCCAGATTACTGATCCAGAGAATTTTGCTTATATCACCATTGTTACATCCCCTACAACACTTAAAAGCCTCTATCTAATTCCCCTCTTAAATCAACAAATAACTAGCACTGGAAGGAAAAACAGTGCCAGTGAACATGAATAAACACGTAAGTAATTGTATCGATGTTGAAACACTGATAAAATGTTGAATTGCATTAGTGACACGATCTAATCTTGAAATAAACGTACGACTGCTATTTACTCATCTTGCACAAAAAGGAACAAACGAATGAATAAGTGGCGAGCATACAGCATTGCAATGACACCGGTGCCAACTTAGACGCGGCTACAGTATGAGGAGAGATTAGATAAACTGAGGCTGACAACGTTCGAGGAGAAGGCAGGAAAAAAAGATAGAAAGGGAGAGAATTTAATTACGACGCTCGGAGCAATAAAGGGACTGAGAGAGAGAGAGAGAGAGAGAGAGAGAGAGAGAGAGAGAGAGAGAGAGAGAGAGAGAGAGAGAGCTATGATGAAATGATGGAAGAGCACGGGGTCACGAGCACTGAAGTAAAAAAATAAAGATTGATAGTGTACAATATCATGAAATTTAGCTTCTCAAGTAGAAATATTGACGCCTGAAATGAAAACAGGAGCCGAGGAGATAACATAAGCTGGGAACAAACAAGATTTTATCACTTGGCAGGATGGAGACAGTGAGGACAGGACAACATGAGCTTCACACACACACACACACACACACACACACATACACACACACACACACTTCCTTTGGCTCACGTATCTCTGGCAAAGAGGTGAACTTGACAGATGTGTATCTCTGCCTCAGTGTTCATCTTCGTATCCAGAGAGAGAGAGAGAGAGAGAGAGAGAGAGAGAGAGAGAGAGAGAGAGAGAGAGAGAGAGAGAGAGAGAGAGAGAGAGAATCAACAGTCATATGCGGTAATAAACCTTACTTAACCCATATTTCCCCAGTAATACTCCCTATCTTCGTGACAGCAACCGGTTAAGAAAGGACAATATCAAATTCAGTAAGCAACGTTCAGCCCTGCAGGTAACCGTGCAAGCCACCGAAGCGTAAGGGACGAATTTCGACCAGTTGTTTCGTTTGCGGTCGAAGCAGCGGAGACACTTGATATGGTTCAGGGTATTGTTTACGATCACACGGCTCCGCGAACCACTAGCGAGCCACACGTGTTTCGGTCACGCTGATGGCTGGCCTGGATACAAGAATGAGATATAATGTTCTCGAGTTTCAATGAATATACTGTTGACACACATTTTCCTGATTTACTTTCCTTGAATAGGGAGTAGTTGGAGAGATGAAAGGTGAGGACGAGAGGGGAAAGCAGGATGAATACCAGGCATTGGTGTGAAAATATTTACAGTGAAAGAACGAGCGAAGACCATAAGATAATATTACACACACACACACACACACACACACACACACACACACACACACCGGAGGCAATAACAGTAACACCACTGTAAGGCGCACACTTCCCAGAACCTTAGAGTGAGTGACAATTAGAGCTACCTGGAAGACGGGAGGAATAGTCTACATCACTGTTCTGCCCCACACATTCACCACAATGTTACTGTTTAAAAAGTGTCCTTAATCTGATGTAAGATGTGACAACTCAAGCAAATACGAACAATATCACTATCTGGAGGCCTGTCAACAGTCTAGTGTCATATTAAGTCATTCAACTCCTCACAGGCATAAACAACTCTTATTTCTTCTAAAATCTATATTTTTTTTACGTATACTCGACATCATATTAACATAAACATCCCTACGGAAAGGTTGGTAATAAGTGACGTGCTTGACGGATGTTAAGACACTCACCAATCAATGTGTTTGCTCTGGGACTGATGAAAGTTTCCGCCGCACGCCCAAACACAAAGTTCGTACCAGCAACGCCACCTCCTCACAGCTGACTGCCACCAACACTCGCGCCGCCCGCCACCACCGCTCAGTTGCCGCCGCCTGCTAGCTCCAATATCACCAAACTTATCATATCATTATTACAGCAAGACATTCACGGGAAATACTTTGATGTGATAGTGCTCGTGATTATTTTTCTTATTCATCACATTAATTGTATAATTATTCCATACTTCCGGTACATAGCAAGGATTTTTTTTTCTTTTAACTTAGCTAAGTGAGGAAAGAATAATTATATAATGAGGTCAATTTTTGTGTGAATTATGAAGTCACGGGATGACAGATAACCACATTTGTAGCACATGACTAATAAAAAGGAGAAGGTAGAAAATAATTTAATCAGTCTTCCTTTTGCGAATATCTGTTCCAGCAGGATGTATTATAACAGAACAGGAAATAAGAAACAGAAATATATTAATTACGTGTCTGTGGAATAAAACAAAAGCAGGGGAAACAAGGAAACAGTATACAAGAGATAGTAAAAAATAATGCGCCCCGTTGGAAAAGCTGAGGGTTTAGTGCTGCTGCTGCCAAGCAAAAACAACAACAGAAGGGAAATCACTCCGAGGAAGCAGGTAATACTAACGTGTGTGATTGGTAGACCAGCATTAAGGTAAAAGCTGGATGGGAAAGGTATACATGAAGTGACTAATAGATTATTTTAACGTGTGCTAAGTGAAGATTGAGAAGAAAAACCCCGATAGTTCCAGACAGTGCGTGAACGTTACGTGGGCACTCGTGGAAAACTGGGGTCCCGGGCTGTCTTAGCCCCCATAGCTTGCTAGTATGAGTTCCCAGTTATACATTTGCTGTAGTGTTACCACTATGAGCGAGTGAGGATACTGACACTGGGCGGGAGAGACTTCTAGCTAATGCAGCTATATACACTTTTTTTTTCTTTTTTTTTTTTTTTACTCTTTATTAGATACCAAACACACACACACAGATGCCCATGTCACAACGTATAAGTGATCATATCTCTTGCCTAGACAAAGAACGATCCTACCCCACTCAGCATGGCAGTATCCTTGCTTGCCCAACATGGTAACACTGCAACAGAATTGGAATTGAGCATGTGGTAAACATAGTTTTCCTTGGCTAAATAAAAGAAAAATATAACTTACATTGCATTACTGTATATGGTCATATTTATTATATTAACAGTTTGGGTGATTTTAGATTTCACTGTTTTGAATCAGCATAAAAATGTGAACTGCATTTAATGATAAATCAAATGACAGATGAGATTGTCATGGCCAGTAGGGAAAAAACTGTCCTTCCCATCCATCATCCACTCCCATTGTGTTGTCATGCTAGTAAGATTTTTAGTAAACTTTGCCTTTTTGTACAGGTAATTGCATTTAACAGTGTCACTGTGTATATGATGTACCTTTTTGTTCCTGTGTGTGTGTGTGTGTGTGTGTGCGTGTTGCACAAATAATTTCTATTTGAACGAACCTGCACATTTCCAGCAGTATCCCAATTTTATGTACTGCATCACAGAGCTACAGAATAAGAGTTTTTTTTACTTGAAGGTGTTTGTATTTTGTATCTAAAAAAAGTTGCTTCAAAGTTCATACACATAACTAGTAATGCTAGTTAAAAAAAAAAAAAAGGCATCTTGTAAAAATAAAGAAAATGAAATATGTCTTGTCCATAGTCTAGTTTTGACTTATTTTGTATTACAGAAATTATTGTGTGCAGGATGAAGAATGGGAATGGTCACATACTGTGTGTGCCAGGCCAGAGGCTGTGTGAGGCCAGCAGCTCACATGTTGGAGGAGAAGGCACCTACACCTTCAACAAGTACATCTATGCCTCCCTCATTGGCAGAGTTGTGGTGGAGCCTCAGAGGGACCTGCACATTGTGAAGGTACAGGAAGTGGTGTGTTGCAGTGATAGTATTCAAGAGATCTGCCTTACCTTTTACCACCAAATATAGGAAGAAATGCTGCCTTTTGTTGTTGTATATTACCATGACTTTCATATAAATAGTATGCTTATATGACTTCCAATTCTAGTTCACATTCAAAACATTATTATAACTATTACAATTTCCAACACAATATCTTTTATTCTTTGCATTAATGAAAAGTGGATATTAAGAAAAGGTATTAATCTGTGGTAATGCAGGTGTCATAGTAAACTCCAGCAACAGTTAACTAACTAAGGCTCACAGTCAGGAAAAGACCTCTTACTCTGGTTTTACTTTGAAAAAAATTCTGTCCAGACTGAACTGTTGAATAATGCATATTTAATTCCAGGAAAACATATATATTTCACATTTTTCCTTAGGTTACATCAGGACAGCAAGGCACAGTCATGCCCGAAGCAGGAAGCATTGTGACATGTCGAGTGTTGAGTGTGAACCCCAGCCAGGCCACTGTGTCCATCATCTGTGTGGGTCCCAACAAGCTGCACACTCCTGTCTCGGGGACGGTGCGGAAGCAGAATGTCCGAGACCATCAGATTGATACGGTGAGGCCTTCTTTAGTACAGCAGTGTCCATGAAA
This sequence comes from Scylla paramamosain, assembly GCF_035594125.1. Taxonomy (NCBI): domain Eukaryota; kingdom Metazoa; phylum Arthropoda; class Malacostraca; order Decapoda; family Portunidae; genus Scylla; species Scylla paramamosain. The sequence continues at coordinate 2,481,659 of NC_087159.1, read as the reverse complement.
CCTCTTCTTCATACTCTTAATATTCATATAGAGTGTGAGATTTCTCTTTTAAATCTACTTCATATTTTATTATTTAATTTATACAAATTATTGACATCTATCGATTAGAATGACCTCTTGCTTCTTTCTTGGTTGACTTTTCAAATGTGTGAGAAAAGACAAGATTCATAAATGTTATTGCTTTAACCTGAAAATGGAATAGCAGAGAATGACTGCTATATTTTCCTTGTTCTTCCTTTCAGGTGGAAATGTATAATTGTTTCCGGCCCGATGACATCATCCTGGCAGTGGTGATGTCCCTGGGTGACTTACGAAACTATGAGTTATCAACAGCGAGGTCAGAGCTTGGGGTGGTGACAGCCCACTGTGAGGAGGGTCACCCCTTGGTTCCTGCCTCCTGGACCACCATGAAGTGCAAATGTAGAATGGAGAAGAGGAAAGTAGCAAAAGTAATGCCACCTAAAACATAAAGAATAAAGTTTTCTTAAGGCATTGTGTACACTGACTTTTCTTTTTATAAAATGTCTACAAACTAACTCTTACAGCAATAAAGTTTTAGAGAACCACAGAAAGTAATTATTTCTTTTATTTCTACAGCACCACACAAGGAGCTTAAGGATTCTAGACCTCTGTAGTTAATATTATTAATAACACCTCCATTTTGATATAGATTTACCTATGGACATGTCTATATTGATCAACATATATGTTCATCAGGCCAACATCCCTTGTAAGGGAAGATAGGCCATGACAAGGTGTGCACACACACACACACACTCACAATCATCCCTAAAAAGCACTTCATACAAGATGATAAAAATTTGGGAAGTATATAAAACTGTGACTGCTCTAATAAATCAAGAGTATGCCATCTTCACTATCTGTTAAAAACTAAATAAAATAAAAATGTGAGAGCAATAGCACTGATAAAGATCTCTGCTGTCAATATTTGAAGGATAAAGGCAGCAGACATATCCAGCATTTTACCTAGACACTAAGAAAGTGTACCACTGAAACAGCACTGGATTATGTGGCCTTCCTTTACCACTCCCACCATTCCACTCTCCATAGCTCAGACACAAATGCAGAGTCAGAAACACACAAAGTCAGAGCTACTGAGGGTCCTATGTGTTTTGGTCACAACAACCAAAATTTACACAAGTGATTCTGTACGATAAACACATTGTATGCTTATTGAAACATAAATAATTAATTGCTCAAGCTGATAAGTACATTGCCAATATCATGACAAATTTCTCACCTAATATTTCATGCACCAAATGAAAGTGTTCATTTCAGTATTTCAAAACAGACAGAAGAGCTTAAGCCAATAAATGAGTGCAAAAGATAATACCCAGCTTTCATAAAACTCAGAACTTCAGAAATGGGATTATATACAACTTCTCTGTTACAAAAGGAATTTCACAAAATCTATTTATGATTTTATGCAAATTTTAATAGAAAAGGCTCAGCCTCTTCCATGATCAATCATTCATTGAATCACACTAACAGTAAACTTACTGTGGTCTAAGTACTTTTTGTCTGACTACTTACAAGAATTACAATAAAACACACTGCTACATCACATCAAATTAAGGTACAGAATATAAGTACAAGGCATGATAAATGTACTACCTTGGAGGCACATGTTCCATCAAGATCTATTTAGACCTAACTCTACTATAAATAAATAAATATATATATATATATATATATATATATATATATATATATATATATATATATATATATATATATATATATATATATATATATATATATATATATATATATATAGTAAACACATCTTAAATTTTTAAAATATACATATCACAATAAGTACATTCTTAAAACTTTGTTACTTTAAAGTGTAAAGGCAGAAAATATCCAGTATTTTCAATGGGCATTTGGTGTTAGAGAAAGTCTGCACAACACCAAGGAGTGAAATATGAAAATTTTTGTTAAAAAAATAAATCTATAAAATGAAAGACAGCTTCTTGGTTTAAGCATTACAACATCTCAAATAATTAAATATAAAAGTACAACAAACTGAACACAATATGCAGTAAAAAAAAATTACAGACTGACAGAATGTTAAGATGAAGTGAAGAGCTTACTGTATGCAGTCTTGTCTTGACTGTTTTTCTCCGCCTCCATCTTGGCCAGCCGTGACAGCAGGCTGCGGCAGCTGTGAGCAATACTCGCATCAAGTTTGGCAGCCTTTTCTAGATCTCTTCGGGCCTCGGTAGGGCTGAAGACTTCCACATATGCTCGTCCTCGTCGGTAAAGAGCTTTGACATTATCTGAGAGACAACAGTCTTTTGTTTAGTTCACAATGAAATTTCTTACATAATGGGGAACTACACTTTTTCATTATAATGTTACACAAGCCATATATGCATATATGGATGTTGATATTAGCAGTACAACTAATGGTCTAAAGTATATTATGCTGTCAAATCTAGGGACTCTGCAATAATGTATTTCAATTACAAACTATTTTTTATATAATAATAAAGGAATGATGACACATTTCACTGATCATGATTATAATGTGCTTAATGCAGAAGCAAATGAGGCAATGAAGACAAACAGTACAAATGCTTTGACAAAGCATTGTTTTGTAGCATACAAACCTGGTTGTTTCTCTAGGACAGTGGAGCAGTGTTCTATGGCACTGTAAAACTCTCCTTGGAGGATTTGGCACTGAGAATAGTTCAGGAGGAGAGGCATCTTCATGTCATTGAATTTAAGCCATTCTTCATCACCTGGCTTCTCTCTGCAAATTCATATCATTAGTAATAAGCCCAAGTTTGAACTAAATGCCAAACAGGAAATTCAGGGTAATCAGAGACCCAATACTGAGTCCATGGAACAGAAGGAATTATAGACTTGATTTATTTGAATGATCACAGTACCTTACTCATCTTTTTCACCTGCAGATACAATTTTCATTTTATAGTTGTATGGCAGTCCACCTTTCACTTATCTGAGCTTCAATTAATACAGCATAATGTTGTCATTGAATGAAACACAGCTCTATCCATAACATCTTACCAAAAACAATCACATAATTAACATTTAACAGAAATCTGATCACTAATCTTTGTGTAAAAAATTATGAACGGTTTTGCCCATCACCACCAGAGGAATTATCTACATGTACAGCCTTTATCAAACCAACATTAATGTCAGTCAGTTTGGATACAAGGAGTTTTAGTAATTAATGATGACTGTACAGATGAAGCAAGACTGACTTGCTTTAGACCTGGACTGAGAATCACCGTACATACCTCAGCATGAGCTGCTCAAGTCTTCCAAGAGCTTCCGAGTACTTCTTGCTGGCGCCTTCATGATCACCAACTTTGTACAAAGAGTTGCCTTCCTCCTTCAAAGCTGGAATGCTGTTTATTCGCTCTTCCTCTGACATGGCCCAGAATTCCTTTTCATAGGAGCCAGCTCTTGCAACGTTCATTATTTCTGCAGAGCCCAAAAGAAACAAGCAGATTACATTTCTATAGTACACTCTATGAGTAAAGATTGTGTATTCAAATTTCTACAATTTTTCTCTTAATGTTATGAAGGATAAGCACTTATATAAAAACATACAAACAGATGGTAATATGTATTACACTTCACATGGTCTTTGCTCTTACAAAGATCAGTCAAAATTCTTCTAAGATTTTTACTCTGTTCCTTTGCCCATTTTCATTCCTCCCACACCTCACTTTACTTACCTATAGTGAACTTCAGGTCTTTAGGCGTCTTCACCAGCTCATCCAGGTCTGGATACCCAAGGCCTTCTTTGAACCCCATTCCACAGCAGTGGTGTGGCTTCTTCTCTTTATTTATCTTGTTCTTACTGTAGGCATCTCGCAAAGTCTTGGATACCAGAGGATATGGAGCCAGCAGCTGCGAACCATAAGGGGAACATTAAATTATATTTATTTACAATCAGCAACATTCACAATTAGAACCCCTGCTACACATGAGCATATGAGGAACTAATCTAAGTTGCCATGTAGTTATTTTCTCCCAGCAGATTTTTTCAGACCAAGAAGAGGAGGTTGCCAGTTTGTGCAATGTGAAGCTCATGTCAGCGGGAGTTCTAATCGCGAAAGTCACTGACTGTATACATGACTGTCAAAGTAAATAGGACAGTCTAGACTTGGAAATATGAAAATTCTTAGTTATATGGTAAAGAATACTTTTATTTTAACAACTCCAAGTGACAGCAGTTGTTCTCACTCTCTATTCTTGAAAACAAATATCCACATCATCCTCAAAGACTGATTCCTATGAGGCAAAAAAACTCACCTTAAATGTAACATTAATGACACATGCCAGCTGCAGTCTTCACTATGGTATGGCTGCCTTCATTATGTTAAGGATGAGTGGCCTAAAACTCACCTCAACTCTTCTGCCTTAAATATCAAAATGACAAGAAGTAACCGTTTTTTAATCTCTCAAATATAAATACTAAGTTAGGCAGTTCATTTAAGAAGCAAGGCTCACCACTTTGTCTATGGTGAAAGCAGCCACCTCCCCAGATGCCATTGTGCGGATACATGCTTCCAAGGCTTCCAGTTTGAACTTCTTCCCCAGCAGCAGCTCAGCAGGCTCCTTCCACTGCCGGCTGTCGTCAATGATTTTTGGCTCCTCATCACATGTTTCCGTCTTGATGTGGAATGATATCTGGGACCATTTTAAGTCAATCAGAATAGGACAGGAAATAATGGTTTCAAGCTTGGTAAAAGACAGATTTAAAGAAAGAGATCAGTAGGAATTGGTTTTCAAATAGAGTGGTAGATGAATGGAATTGACTTGGTAATCAGATCATTAGTGCTAAGTCATTAGGAAGCTTTAAAAAAATATTAGATAAATTTATGGATGTGGATGGTAGGTGGAAATAGGTAGATATGTTTCATGCAGGGATTGCCATCTGTAGACCTAATGGCTTCTTGTAGCTTCCTTTATTTTCCTATCTTCCAATATGATTGATGCATATGATCAAATGCAATAATTACAGACAGATCCAGCATATTTATCAGTTTATTTAGATGGTTTAGTTTAATGTGTGGGACTGATAGCATATTTTTCATGATCACAAAGGAAACACAACACACAGCCAATACTCACCTTAGTTCCATCAGCATAATCAGTATTCCCCTTTCCTTGGTGCAAAACTTCCTTCTTGATCAGTTTTTCATCCATTTTTTCTTTTTTTTTTAACAAGATGTAACTCTGACCACAGATTCTTCTTGCTTCTATTGAGTCATACCCCAGTGTGGTCTACTGAGTCTCTGAGTGCCAGCTTGGTGTGGGAGAATTGCCTTGGTTACACAAGAGACCAGGCATGACTTCAGCATTCTGACTGAAAAGTTGTATTACCTTCCAAAGAAAGATAACTTGCAATCTGTGAATATTTTGTGTGGTAAGGTTAGATGGGAAACATCTAAAAACTCTCTCTCTCTCTCTCTCTCTCTCTCTCTCTCTCTCTCTCTCTCTCTCTCTCTCTCTCTCTCTCTCTCTCACCTTGTCTAAAATTATCTACCAAACCTAACTTTTATAATGCACTTTCAACAACAACATGACAAGCAATTAAGTATAGTGAAGATTCACATGTCTGCCACTCTCAGTATTTCTATAGAGATAGATAATCAGATTTTTTTTTTTTTTTTTTTTTTTTTTTTGTTATAGGTATACAATAAGAGATTGCAAAACTAGTATAATTTTGGTAAGCTACATCCTGCCCCAATAAAACCCACAGGACTGGATGCCACAATTATAAGCAATAAATTGGACTTCTTCCTTCATAGAACTGCAGCAGGACTTTGGTTACTGGGTATATATAGATTTATTGATTTTGCCCATTTGACATCTGCTTTTCTTACCTGTCCCATCAGCTAGATTTTTTTTAATCTAATTGTGTTGATCATGATCACAATTTAAATAAAAGTATCACATTTTTACCCAGAAACATATAATCACTGTCTAAAAATTAGTAGACTAAGGTTGGTAATTTTCCAGTCCTTATTACTGGTCTACTCAGACTGAAAACTAGCAAAAAAAAAAAATTCATCCAAAATAGAGAGAATGGTGAAAGGGAGAAAATTTACCTTTCCTACCAATCTTTATTACTTTATTTAGTTATTATTATTATTTTTCATGGGGTATAGTAAGGTGGTAAGGTGGTTATTCTTTTACTCTTGCATCAGTCTCAACATGGTCTTCTCATCAGATAGAGCTGCCCATTCTGAGTAATTTGAACCCCATATATACCCAACGCAAATTATTTATAATATTGACAGCAATTTTTTTATTTACTTGTTTTCGGAGAAGCAAGCTAGATCACTCCCACGACAACACTCGAAAGTGACACACCCATGCAAGTGAAGGATAGGCAGGCACTGACCTTCCCCGATGATTAGTTCTATAGTTGGAGAATGCAGCCGCTGGCCAATTAAAAATACAAAATTAATTTAGCCAATCACAGCATTTTATTTCATTCTGAAGAACGAAAAGCGGCTCAATTTGAAAAATCTGAATTATTCTGAGGAAAAATTCTGTCTGCAGTGGGTGTTGCTCAATTATTTCCAAGGCATCATCAGATTTTATTAGGTTGGTTATGGTGCATGACGGCCAGCTGACAGCCACGGGCAAGCGCCAGCCAATCCTCTTAGGGGAATATTGCCAGTGAGTGTTACCGCAGGTGCAAGAGTCAAAATTTACTGAAGGTGGCATACTACTACTACTACTACTACTACTAATATTAATACCACTACCACTACCACTACTACTAATACTACTATTATTACTACTACTACTACTACTACTACCGTCCCTTTCCACCTGAGGCCAACTGGGTTTTGTGTGTGGGACGCCTCGTGTAGGATTCCCGGCTTCGCATTCAGACAACACCAGAACAACAAATGACAGGCTCAATAAACAAATAACATAACTAAAAATAACATACACATAAACTCCAAAGAATTACCCACTAAGCCCTCCTCATATTTCTCTCTTCTGACCTTATTTCAGCCTGTAGTAGCGTGACCTGACCACAGGAGGCACCTCACGCCCTCACGCTGCCCTGGGAATCAGGAGGAGGGGTCAAAATAGTTCAGAAAGAAGAGGAAAAGTAAAAAATTTGATGGTAATTAAAAGCTTGCCAGTGTTTTGATCACGTTTAAGGACGAAGCGGTCATCTTATTGACTTCGGCTCATTTTGTATTGTTTTCATACATTTTGCTTCATTTTTTTTTATTGATTTATGTGCTTGTTATTATACTTGATTTAATCTTGCTGCTTCGATTTCGTTTTGTTTTGTTTTTGTTGCTTTGTTTCGTATTTTGAAGGAGCCGAGATTAATAACTATGAGTTTATAACAGCTGTGACAGAAAACCAAAGAAAAAAAAAAAGGAAAAGACGAAAGAAAAAAAAAATAGGAAATGGATAAGATTGCATGGAATGACTGTAAAATTGATAATAAATGGAGCAGAACAAAGTAGCAAGGATGCAAATATAAAAGACGAAAGAAGAAAAAAAAAGAAAGGACGAGAGATAAGAAAGAATAGGAAATGGATGGGATTGCGTAGAATGAAAGTAAAATTGATAAGTTTGAAGTGGGGGAATATAAGAGCACGCCACAGCTTCCCGCCAGGCGCCACTACGCCCACTCGCTCACCACCTGTCAAACCAGCATTACCAGCTACCTACGAAAAGCCAGAGAGAGAGAGAGAGAGAGAGAGACTTCCTCCTCTTCCTTAATTAATTTCTCATTTCTTCTTCCTCTTCCTACTCCTATCCACAAACGAGTCTGGAAACACCTGGAAAACACAAAATTTAGCTAGACATTGACGGAGAGTATACTAAGTCTGATGAATTTCAGTTTCATTAATTAAATAAAACTGCAGTTATTCCATTTTCAAAACTGCATGTCGAAGAAATCTTGGAAAACACTAAAACATCTTACCTGCTGCATATGTACATTTGGCTAAGTGTTCCATTGTAGTGAAAAGCCTCAACCATCAGGGATGCTGAGGCAGCCATTCAGGACATATTCTGTGGCGCTCAGCTGCACTGTGCACAGAATCCATGTCATGTTTTAACACATGAATGTAAAAAAATTCCCCTTTCATTACCTCCATTCAGTAAAGTAGTTCTCAAACAAGTTCTTCATCCATCTTCTCTCCACACCCAAACAATTTTAACATTTCCAGCTGTGCCAGATCACCCTGCTCTGCTCATAATTCTCCGAGTAGAGGTCATAATTCTTCAGTTTTATTTGGCATTAGTATATGGTTCTACTTCCCAATTTAGCATTATTCTTTGTGAAAATAGGAGACAGTCTGACAGAGGCCTCTTGTTAATATAAATCAATAATGCTTTCCTTTGTGATATGGAAGGCATGGCCTGCCCATACACTGGAAGGATGCTACAACATTCCATATGTATCATATGATGTGACAAGACCAGTGGAGGATCCATTTTTACATATTATTTCTACTTTAAGACAAAATGTGATGTGATGTTTGAACTCTCTCTCTTTTATAGTAACAGTCCAATATAAAAATGTAGACAGATTAGTAGTATTAAGGAATTCAAACAGCTATAACATTTCAAGAAATAAAAAAAAACTTTATTACAGTAATTTTTTTCATTATCTACATAGAACATAAACACAATGCTACAAACTGAACTCTAACCCTTAAAAGACAACCCTAACCAAGGCACAATGTCTTCAGAACTCAAACACATCCATCCACCTTATGAACCTTATGAAAACCTATGCATCTAGTTACTGGTAAATCACAAAACCTGATGGCAAACAAGAATGAGGCTCAATGAGATTTTAATATCATTCAATTATCGTTTTTTGACGTTCTTTTTTTTTCTATTAATATTAAAATAACTGTAAATTACAGATATAGTGCAAGGTTTGATTTACCTCATTTTAAATTACACATTAAGTATAGTATTCTATATATGCATATGTGTTGTGGAGTTATACCCAAGAGTAAAATAAATGAAGTCAAGAACAGCTTTGACACTTTAAATACAAAACATACCCAACCACTACCTTGGGACATAGTGACACTCTTAATCTACTGCCATGTAGTCATCATCATCTTTGTCCTTGTCTTCTTTTTTCTCAGGACTCTTCTTCTCTTCATCCTTTTTACTGGCACCTTCACTTTCCTTCTTCTTTCCCAGAGCCTGCAAATGAAGATTTCTTTATTACATCCAAAAATACCCAACAGTCAAATTTAGCTTTCTCACCAGGAAACATTCACTACAAAGTAACTACAAATGTGTATTAACTTGAACACACTAAACATACATCATCTGAATCTTTACATGTTCACTTCTGCTGTTAATCATAACCTCTTATAACATAAAATCCATGACTGCATATCCTGGGAACCACTGCATTCTAGGAGGCTAAATTTTCATAACTTGTTTGAATGGTCTCAACAAACCTTGATGAAAGCCTCCATATCACAGGATGAGGCAGCAACCACTGCATCCTCCCCTAGACCAAACTGGTTTATCAGCGGACCCAGCTGGCCTGACTGAAGAGCACTGCTGAACAAACTCACAGCCTGAAACCAGATAATATAAATGACAACTCTCCTCAATATATAAAGACACATTAGTTACAAAGTGCATTCAAATTACCATCTTCCTTCCCATAACTAAAATGAGAGTTGCAGTACATCAAACCAGTTTCCCTGATTTATGATATACGAGATGAATCTTGATTTTCATACTCAGTGAGTCTCAAAGCTTGTATGTACAGTATGTAATGAAACTTTCTATGATAAATTCTGTGTACAATTTTGTCAATGGTGACAACTAAAACACTGCTGATGTTTCCTATGACGAGAATCTCCGAATAACATAACTGTACTAAAAGTGTTCACCTGCTGGAACTGAGGGGAGGTGACAGTGCCCCTCAATTGCTCGGTGGGGGGCAGCTCCTCAGCGGTGGCAGGGAGGTACGGCCGCAGCTGGTTCACAAATTCTTCATTGGTCAGTATGGGCTGGAGAGCTTCTGCAGTCATTGCTGAACTCAAATCCACTAGGGTGAAGAAAATGTCTTACATGAGACACAGGAATTTTAAAGGTAAAAGGTACCCACATAATTTCTACAGCTATAGGTTTCAGAGAACTTACTACAAAGGAATGGGCACTAGAAATTATTAACAATGCCTTCCATGAGACACTGAAAATGTCAAGCAATAAATATGGATATCATTCAGCCTCCTTTGAAAGTTACCCAGAAGTCTACAAGAACTGTCACACACACACACACACACACACACACACACACACACACACACACACACACCTGTTGTCTCATCAAACCATCCATCCATGCATCACACTGCAAAAGTTCTTCATATAACTTGCCCTGTCCTTTTTTATGCTCTATTCTTTTAAAACATGACTAATTCTAACTGCTACCGAGTAAAAAGAATGACGTGAAAACTCTCCATAGTACCAGTCCCTCACCTGGCACCCTGGGAGAGCCAGACACATCTGGGGGCACCGATATGCCTGACAGGATGTTCTGGAGGTCTGACAGCTGGATAGGCACAACATTCCCAGCAGTAGGGGTGGTGCTGCTACTCTCCCTGCTGGTGGTGGTGGTGCTGCCCTGCCCAGATTCTGAAATATAATGAATTACCATCTTTCCATGGCATAACAAGAAATAGTATTAGATGAAATAGACACATCAAGCACTGGATACCTGAAAATACTTAGGTGAAGATGTTTTCTACCGGCTACAAGTTAATTATGCATTTTAAAGCTCTCTCTTACCCTGAGCAGGTGTAGGAGCTGGGGTAGGGGTGGTGGTGGCTGCTGGGGTGGTAGAAGCTGTGGTGGTGGCTGATGTGGAACTGCTGCTGCCACTGCCACTCCGGCCCCCTCCACTGCCCGATCTACTGATAACGAGGCAGAGGGGAAAGGAAAAAATTAGATTATCATTGGATTTGTGCATCCTTATTAATCTACCTTATTCTTCACACTAGGCAGCTTCTAAAACAGAGATTAATCATAAACACTGGAAGATTAAACTAATTTCTAAGCACAGTTTTCAATCCAAACTCATGACTGATGACAAATTTACTATATACACAAAGCAATAAATTGACCAGAATATTTGAAGATAAAGTATTACAAAATAGTGATAGTGAGGTGCAATACAGTGGTCCATGAGACTGTCCCTTTCCACCGAGAGTCAACAGGACTAAGAGTGTGAATGACACGTGTGAATGTGTGGTGTGGCTCTCTGTTCAGGCCACCCTATGTGAGAATCCTGGTCTGGTATATGGACAGATAGAAAAATATCTCACCAAAGAATTAATCTTAAGTGTACATTTAGTAACATCTGTTAATGGCTTGTACACCCAGCTGTTCACAAGCCTGACCCTCTGTGTGGTCTGAACTAACCCCGGCCCCAGCAGTGTTGCCAGGCTGGACATCCCACTCCCAAGGATCTGCATCAGTTGCTGCTGGGAAATGTTGCCAAACAGGTTCTGGATGTCACTGTCTCGCAGGTTGGTGATTTCTGAGCCCAGGGCAGGGTTTGGTGTGGAGCCTGCTGAGCGCTGAGACCCCGGGGCTGGAGGGTTGTTCATCAACTCATTGATCTTGCGTGCATACTCATCATCCTTGTCAGTCTTTGGCTCCTGTGATAAAGAGTGTCTTTTGAAGTTTTTAATGGCATAAAGCACTTGAGATAAGACAGTGGCATTCAGTACAGCAGTATCACAGTCTCAAGCCAATTTTGGATTATCATTTTGATCCTCTCTTTTGCTGCCCTTGACCAGTACCCCTGTGGCTTAAGAAAAAAGTAAAAATAAGTAAATAAATAGATAAATAAAAAACACAATGTTCGAGACAGCTCACCTGCATCCAGAAGAATAGTTTCCTGTTAGACACCTTGAAGATGAGCACATACACTCTGCCAGTGGTGCACTGAGACACTCGCTTGTACTCACAATCCTCTGGGAACACGATCAGGTCCTGGCAACAGAATTTAAGTTGTTAAATTACAAAATGTAGCAAAGTACATAGTGTGAGCAAAATAAGAGTATGAGTAAAAATGAAATCTTTAGGAAACTGCAAAAATAGGCATATCCTTGGAAATTTTTTGGAACTTGATGGTCATTTTCTTTTAATATTATCTAGATTTGTGCAGAGAGAGAGAGAGAGAGAAAGCTTACCTCCTCCACAATGCCAGTGGCGCGTTCCTTCCAGCAGAAGTGCATGAGGGAGTCGTCAGCCTGGTACAGGTACAACTGTCCCTTTCTCTTGTCTGGGTGAACCATCTGGTTTTTCATATACATCTTCCCCGCCTGCAGAACACATTAGAATTTTAGTGGTGACAATGATCTCTGCAACCACTGAGACAAGGAGATATGGGTTTCCTATTCTCTATTCAAACTATATGTCAAAGCAGAAATTATACAAGTACAAGTAGTCACCAAGGAGACATGGATTCCCTAATCATGAATCAGAGTTACTGAGAGCTGGAATGCCAAAGGTCAGGTCGGAAGTGAGGGCAGAAAATGCAAATCCTGGCCTCTCAGCAGCCTCTAGTTGGTTTATAGATTACAGCTGGTGTTGCACTCAGCAATTCAGCCAATAATAAAAAGTGATTACACATTAGTCTGCTTCTGGTAAAAACTGAGGCCAGAAAAATACAAATCCTGACAATCTAGCAGCCTCTGATTGCTTAAAGATTACAGCTGGTGTCACACTCAGCAGTTTGACCAATAAGAAACGAGAATCAGTCTGGTTCAGGTCAGTTCTATAACAAGCAGAGAGGATGAAACCAAATTCTGTCACTAATGTGCCTAAAACTAGTCAGTTTCTCACATCAGTACGCTGTTCAGCCTCGTTACAACCTTATAACTTCCACGTAATAACTCCCAGCGAAAAATACAACTGAGAACACATTCAGAGTAAACCTAATGACAATTATAACCTAACCTAACCTACACTCCTCTTATGGTCGACACTAAAGAGAATAAGCCTTACAGAAATAATACCTGAATACCTCTTAAATGAATCCCTCATACTTCCTGAATAATAGTTCTGTAATAGTGTCCCAGTATACTGAAGCAACACCCCAAGCCAGGCCGACCCTCCTCCCTCCCTCCCTTCTCTCCCGTCAAAACACGCAATTCTTACCTTAAACTCCACCAGGTTCTTGCTGTTGGACCTGAGATTGCCTCCGAAGAGCGCCCCCGACATGGTGAGGTGGTGTGAGGTGCAGGTGTGAGTAAATAGAGGGGTGAGGTGATGCCCAAGCTGACCGTGACCAAACACTTTCTGAGCCTCAATGACTACCACCACCACCACCGCCACCGCCAACAGTACGGTCATGCTATTCCGCCTCTCCAACGGGCTTCTCTTATTCCTGTTTTTTATTTATTCGATGGTTTCTATGTAAAACGTGATGCCTTTTGTGATGCTTTGTTGATTTCAGTTTTGGCTAGCTTTTTTGTTTATTTTATTTGCTTCAATGGGGGTGATTCTAGTAGTTTTAGCCTTTTCTTCGGTGCTAACTATAATCGTTTTTTTTTTTTTTGTATGTATCTATTGTTTTTTTTTTAGGCTTTTTACTGTAATGTTTATTTACATTTTATTTAGTTTCCTTTTCTCTGCCTTTTTTTTTTTTTTACTTATTCCCAATAGTATGACGGTAAGTTTTGCTACTTTTAGCCTCTCTATCGGCGCCTATTTTCCGCTGGTTCTTTGGCTATATTAGTTTTTGTGTCTTCTTTCCTGATAGCTTGTGCATTTCGTTTATTTCATTTATTTATTTATTTATTTTGTTTCGTTTTTATTCGTTATTGTTTTTCTTCCATTCTTTTATGCGGTAATGGTGACTATGTTGTATCGGTTCCCATTGCTTATGTTTTCAGTTGTTTATTTGTTTTGCGTCTTATTTGTTGTTAGGTAAAGTAGTACACTCGTAATATTTTCTTATCTTTAGGCCATTATTTTTCCTCACTTCACTTCCTGATTTGATTTAGCGCCTTTATATAGATCCACGAGGGTGACGCGGCTTTTCTAGTAACATTATTTGGCATTTATGCGTTTTTGTGTCGAATTGGGTTCTTATGTGTCAATTGACTACCGTTTCAATGGCATCTTTTATTCGAGTCAGTAGATAGGCCACGTTTTTATTGCTGATTTTCTCTCGTCAGCCTCTTAAAACTTCCCTGTAATCTTTCCTTATCATCATTTTCTTTTAAAGTATTACTGGCTTCTTCTCGTTTTGATTAACCATCTTATTTTAATAGAGAAAGGCTCACTACAACACTTTCTTGAACCATGTAAGAATAGAAAGAAGAAAAATCATATTCATGGAAGAAAGATATAGGTACGTGCAATTCATAGATAGATAGATAGATAGACAGATAGATAAATAGATCTAGATACAGATGAACAAATTAAATGGACAGATAAAGTAAGTAAACAAAAATCAACAAAAGTTTGCCGGGTACAATGTTATCAACAGAGCAGAACCAACGCGCTGAAGTAACCAGAGACAATCTTGGAAGGATGAACACAATAAAAACACAATAAAACACCAAATCACTGTTCTCCTGCAACACAAATCCACCCCCTGTACATTTTCTTCTACTTGACCTGATTTTTTTGCCTGCATATAATGCGTGGCGCGGTGGTTTATACTTGCAGGCGACGAGATATAAGTATGCACCGCAATGCCTCCCCTGTTATTTCATTCCATCACGAGAGAGAGTAGAACACGTGTAGTCTTGAAGTTATTTGAACTGAAACTTTCTGAATGCAACTCACTTATTCGCTTTATTGTCAAAGGTAATACTAGAATTGATTTATTTATCAATTTCATATATCTGTATGTAAGAGTGATACTGGCAAAAGAAACTTCTAAACTGAAAAAAAAGAAAAAAAAAGGCCCACTAAAGGCACCAGTTTCTATAAAGTACAGTCGAGAAAAGGATAATCCAGAAATTGAGGTGTCTTGAAACGTCCCCACCTTCAAATCAAAAGCAGGAGGAAATACAGAAGCATGCAGTGAGTTCCAGAGTTTATATGTAATATGATGACTATTGTATTTCAGCTTCCCCTTATTAACTGTGGCAGTAAATGAGAGGATAGTGAAAAAAAACACCGAATTGCTAAGTACTTCATCAGAAACAACACCACTTATTACTTTGTTTCATAGTTTTATTCAGGAATGATGTGTTACTCGTATTTCCCTTGGTCGTACTCACCTGCCTCTCACGTCCCCACGCCTCAGGTAGCCTACACATAACGAAGGCTCTCTTAATTCAGTATCTCAAAGTGCAGCTCTACATAAAATTTACACTCTTCAACTTTTCCCGTGTTCAAGGTATAAATGAACGTACATTTCTGAATATAAACAAAAGAAAAAAAAGCGGGAGATAACTTATATTTTAACAAACTGAGCGAATAGATAAAACGGGCAGGATCTTAACTCTAAGTTTACTCTCCCAGGCACCCAGCAACCAACCACCGTAAATAGAGCCATGTTGTTACTCATATATATATATACGCCTGCAGGAGGATGGGGACGCAGTCAAAAAAAAAAAAAAAAAAAGTGGAGGTAGCAAGAACTATTTAGGAGGTATAATAATAAATGCTGCATGATTAGCATTAACCAGACGTGTGGTCGCCTCAGTAACTTTACGGGAATGGCTTGAAGGCGTGGGGAAGCAGACACCAGCTGGCCGTCACTCCTCACTCGGCACCTTATCGACTTCCTCAACACGTGCAAGGTGAAAAACAACAACACAGCACAACCGCGTGATGGACTTTCTTCGTGTGTGTGTGTGTGTGTGTGTGTGTGTGTGTGTGTTGTGTGTATGTTTGCGCGCACACACACACATCTCGTGAAGGACTGTTTTCTTGTGTGTGTGTTTCTCTCTCTCTCTCTCTCTCTCTCTCTCTCTCTCTCTCTCTCTCTCTCTCTCTCTCTCTCTCTCTCTCTGTCTCTCACCACAGCGGCATAACAAAGGGGAAGGGAGATTGGTGGGGGCGGTGTTTGAAAATAGTCCTCCAGATCCCCAGTGCAATGGGACCCCAAATTGATCCGTCAAGAAAACTCATTTTCCTTTCCCTTCTTTTATCAAGCCCCACCAAAATCTTGAGGAGCCAAATACCCAGAAAAATTTGAGGTTGTTCTTACACACACACACACACACACACACACACACACACACACACACACACACACGTAGCACAACTAAGGTAGGGCACATCAGAACATATGCCCAATGAGTGAAAGACGACCCAACAACTGAATTTCCACGCACGATACTTAAATTAATTCATGGTGGTAAGAATGAACGAACACCCTTCTTTGCATTTCTCCAGTAACCTCTGCCTGTACCGTGCATGCATGTCTTTGTCTTCCTGATGGTAGTAGAGGGCGGTGATATCTTCCATGCATGTCCCTACTGATCAAACATTTTAAAGACTTGCACAGCCCTCGTCCCGCCCAATGTTATGTTCTGCTACTATTACGCATACTGTAAATGCATACACACACGCCTCCCCCATGCAGCCCAGTGAAGGGAAGTGTCATGGCGGATGTGCTGACAAGACTTGATCTACAGAACCATTCTTTAATAGTCTATCAATAAAGAACAAACAATGCAGTGCCTACAGTGAGCAGCGCGTTGCCTCGGGGTTGAGATCTGTCTCCTTGGCTTCAATTTCAGCCTGAGGAGTGGAGAGATGATTCATCACCTGCTGGCTGTGTCGTTCCATGTGGTCAGTTTACCTTGGCCAAGTCTCCCGGCTACCGTACATACAAGGAAGCTTAATATCTTTCCAGCTTCTTTGTTTCCTTCGTATTGCATGTGCACCGCTACCAGCGCGGGAGGAACAGCTGTAATAAGGCAATTACTTTGCAGAAAAACGTACGACACAAGAAGAAAATCCGAAGCAAACGAGACATAGGTGTTATGAAGCTTCGTAGGCTACGCTCACTTTATTCGAACACCTTCGATCGTCTCCCAGGAAGACATACCATCATCATTTCACATCATTATCTGCAGCAGTATGTGTGCCGTCATTACTCCACATTAGGAGCACTTTGATTGCTCGAAGTGCCAGAAATGACAGTGGTGGCGGTGAGGTGACGGAGAAAGTACAGCGTGTGTCCGAAGTGTTCAGTGACGAGAAAAGAAAAGTTTCGATACAAAATAAACAATAACCACCAGACAGGGCAGGGCTGGCCGTGATGACCCAGTGGTGGCGGGGAGGGGCGGGGTGCGTGCCTGTGTGGCCTCATTACACTCGCCCACTTACATAATTTCAACACGGGACTAAACATCATAGGATATATATATATATATATATATATATATATATATATATATATATATATATATATATATATATATATATATATATATATATATATATATATCAGAAGACTGATAGGCATTTCAATTCAGGAAAGATAATAGTTTCCTAATATATGAAGTCTTCAGTTTTTTTTTTTTCTTAATATAAGAGAATCCAACCTATGAATAAAACACTGATTGGATTGCTAAGGGATTGAACGTGTGCTTGTGTGTGTGTGTGTGTGTGTGTGTGTGTGTACCATACGAGAGAGAGAGAGAGAGAGAGAGAGAGAGAGAGAGAGAGAGAGAGAGAGAGAGAGAGAGAGAGAGAGAGAGAGAGAGAGAGAGAGAGAAAGGGGAAGGAAATAGGGTCAAACAAAGAAGCGTGTCAGAAGGAATAAAGAAATGGGGGAAGAGCCGCAGCGAGGAAGGTCGTGGGAGAGCAGCTGTCTCGATTGTGAGGCCACCCGATGAGGGGGAATGAGGGATAACAAAGAGAAGGAAGAAAATGCTGGATAAAAGAGATAAACAGAGAGATGCAAGAAAGGAAGGGAGAAGCAGGAAGGGAGGCAAGACAGGGGAGAGTGACAGGTACGAAAAAAAATGAGAGGGTCTGCAGGCAAGAGAGAGAGAGAGAGAGAGAGAGAGAGAGAGAGAGAGAAATATTTCATCAAACCACAGCTGTTCTCATCCGTGAAATATTTTATCTTTGAATTATAGCTCAATCCAGGCTTTGGGAGAAACTGTTTGGTGGAGACTGGCCACAGGAACACGGTGGAAAGGTTTGGCCAAGGAAGATCTTTATATTCCTTGGGTTTGGCCATATCCCTTGCCCTATGCTCCATCGCCTGGCCTGGTGTTTCTGACAATGTGGATTTTTAAAGAACGTGCAATGTCTTAAATGAATGTTCTCTCTTAGATCATACGAAAAGAAATCAAACTCTCATTACCGTAACTGGATTAATACATGTTCTGCAGTTCTCTATAGTAATACATACAGTAATAAAGAACTTTAAGAACCTGTAATATTGAGAACTGTAGCACACTCTTATATCATTCGACAACAAAATTAAACTACCATTACCATCATTACTGGGGTTACATATATTCTGCTTCTTTCCAGGATACAATAATACAGGGATAAAGGAACCTCCATTATTTAAAACTAATGCACACTCTAATCTACTTCGACAACAAAAAAAAAACTCTCATTACCATAATTGGACATGTTCTGTACAATGATGCAGCACTTCGGGAACCTGCACCATTTAAAACTACCGCACACTTTTATATCACTTGACAACAAAAACACGCATTACTATAACATGTTCTGCATACTTTCCTTTAATACAATAACACAGGACAAATTAACAGTTTACATTTCAGCCCGTGACATAATCCCTTGACTGTAAATAATGGTGCGACACTTGTTACTTCATCTGAGTCAACCAAAACTACTTTACTGAGCCGAAATAAAGCTATTGGCACTAAAATATTTAAACTACTCCATCGTTCCTTTTCTTTAGAGTCTTATAATGCATTGCTATTTTATTAAAAGCGTGAGGAGCTAAGGCAGTCAAAGGAATTCATTTTTGGCTACGAAGATTTGGTTTCACTGCAATCATATAGTCTTCATCTTCTCAGCTTGGGTCCCGCTTCGGATGAGGCTTCTCCATGTGGTTCTATCGTATGCTTCTGTTTCGTCTATCCCTTTCTATCTCACATTCTCCTTCACGGTTAGCACTAGTACAGTCGTGACAACAAGTCATGTAAACTACCATAATTACTTCCACTGTTTAGCGTCTCCACTCACTCTTAAATCCTTTGAGCTTCTTAGAATCAATCACTGGTCAGGTTTTGTAAGATTGTCAGCAGGTTAGAGGACTCCAGATTGAAGGAAGACGCTAAACACAGGGAAGGAGTGTGGTATTTTACTTAATTATTGACCGTGTCCATGCGGCGGCTCTTTTCATTGTATTTTCATTCATTCTTACCTCTGATCTCCTTAGAATCAACCACTTTTGTAAGATTGTCGGCAAATTGAAGGAAAACGCCGAACAGTGGAAGGAAGAACGATATTTCATTTGACTATTGGCCATGTCTATACAGTGTCGCTTTTCTTATGGGCGGCTGAGTGAGTTGTTCATCTCAACCTGACCTGACCTGACCGCTATTTCACCCAGGCATCTACAGAGTGTGAGCGTTGCATTGCAGGGTACGATACTGTCTGGTGAAAAGAATTTGTATTTAATCTTGATTATCTCATTACGCGTATTGGTTGCAAGGGCTGGAAGATTGAGGAAGAGTCGTGGCACAGTACAGTCTGCGAACACAGTGCACGGCGTCAGTCCCTCCCTGGCGTGGGCGAGTCATGCAGACGGACGCAGCGCCCCGGGGAGCCATCCAATCAAAATTATAATGGAAAGAATAGTGTGCGCTGATGGAGGGCTACAGGAACTTATGGCGCCACCCCTACGTGTAAACATTATATAAAAGATGATGTATTGACACAACTGGGAAATTGGCCCAAGGATGAAAGACGTGGACGGCAGCAGAAATTGTAGTGTTATGCCGTCAGCCATAGTAGTGGTTATTGTGAATATATTCGTTACCATCATGGCAGCAAAATTGTAGTGTTATGCAGTCGGCCGTGGTAGTAGTCACTATGAATGTATCCGTTACTGCCATTTTGCAGGAAGTAGCGTCACCAGTTTAATTCACTAATGCCTAGCTGGTCTGTGCCGTGTGCGTGGTAGCCAGCAGGACCACATATCTTGCTCCTGCCGCACCCACAGGGCACTCAGACACGTCGCCAGGCTAGATAAGGGCGTGCAGTGAAGTCAGGGATTGTAGGTGACCTGGAGAAGGCGTGAGGGCGTGGGAGTGTGGTCCAGGCGGCTCCTGACGATGGGCAGAGGCAGGCCCTGAGGCAGGCGTTTGACACGGGCTTCGTAGCTTCTCTGAAACATGAATCGTGTCACTCGGCTTTGCTCACGACCCGCCGCCATTCTAGACGCGCTAAGACATTGCAGTGAGAGTAATTACTGAGACGATCAAGGCCGTATTCTCAAACACTTCTGCACTACACTTCCACTGCTTTTCCAAGGTTCCAGTTAAAGTTACACGGGTTTTTAAGGGTGTTTTTACTGTTGCAGTGACACATTAACAAGATTTCTACATTATCAACAGGAGAAACATACTTGAGAACCCGGCTAATCATCTCTGTGGGCTTTAAAAATACTCATGGTGAGAGATCAAAGCATTTCTGAGTATGGAACCAAGTCTTTTTAAATTGCCATGCTGCAAAATTAAAAAAAAGAAAGAAAGCCGCAGACATCCCGCAGTGTATCCTGTGTGAGTGTCGATTATGCAGCGTTAGTGGATAATGATAGCGGCCTTTCAACACCTCGCAACACCCACCCTGCCCGACCACTTGCCTGCCGCCACTCACCAGACACTGCAGGTCGTCCAAGCGGTCACACAGCGCGGGGGTGGGCGTGGGCGGCGGGGTGAGGGTGTTGTGGGCGGCCAGTATGCTGAGGCGACGCCCGCAGTCTGACTTGGCGCCCCTCACGTGACCTGTACATAGAGAGAGAGAGAGAGAGAGAGAGAGAGAGAGAGAGAGAGAGAGAGAGAGAGAGAGAGAGAGAGAGGATTAACATCAAGTCCTGAGGTATCTCTAACAGAGAATTGCACCAGAACAGCTCACGTGACGGCGGCAAGTCCCCGTGACCCTCGACCCCAGACCCACGCCACTGACCCACTGACACCGACTCGTGCATGGGATCACAGGGATACGTGCGCCTTATTTATTTTCGGTGAGGGTCGTGGAATCAAACTAAACTTTTAACACCCTCAATCAATCGAGAGTGACCGAGTTGCTATCTTATTTTAACCTTCGTGGAGTCTTATAATCTTTTCTCGATAAACTGACGGAAGAAATGGGAGTCTTTGCACGCTATCATCCCAATAATGCAGCAAAGATTAGCGCGGCTCCTATCACTGCCAAATGAGTGAGTAATTCCGTGTCACTGTCCACACTCATAAAGGATTAAGTCTAGCCACTTGGCAGGAGGAAGTAACCTTGGTCATAAAGTGGTTGGAACAGTCTGGGAGGGCAGCAGATCGATGGATGATGAGGACACGGCTGCCGCGCCCCTCACAGTGCCTCGGGGAGTGATTTACGTCTGGTGATGGGCCGCAGACGGTAAGAAGAGAGACGGTGGCCTGATCGTCTCATAAAAATCTCTTAAAACACCAAATGAGAGATCCACCAAGGATGGACAAGTATAAGAAGCAGCGCCCCTCACAGTGCAATAAGAAAATAAGAAAAGAGACGGCGGTGTGATCGTCTGATAAACATCTAACACACCAAAGGAGAGATCCACCAAGGACGGGCGGGTAAGAAGCAGCGGCGGCATTTGATATACACGTCTTAATACCTCTGTGCTAAACCTTCCACACCGCGTAAAACAAGCAGGCACGCGGTAATCCCCAAACAAGCAGCATTGTCTCCTAGCATGCCTGCGACGATGGATCCCCAGAAGTGGGTAACACGCACGCACGCACCAGAGAACTGACTGAAGAAGGAGGGAGGTGGGAGGGGGCGTGTATCTAAGGTCACTTGCCCTCATGAGTGTTAGACGAGTTTGTCGTGCAGTCTATGGATATTCTGAAATTCTTCTGCGCTGCATCTCCATTACGTACTTTAATTAAAGAGGCTCTTCTTGAAGTGACATGGGTTTTATTTATTTATTTTTTTTTTTTACGATTCTAGAGACAGATTAACAAGATTCCTATATTATTAACAGAGGAAACACTTGTGAGAACCCGGCACATCATCTCTGTGGCCTCTGAAAATAGTCATGAGAAAGCAAAGCCTCTCAGACAGAATACGTGCCTATGATGGACAGGCACTCATCCACCTCCTCCCAGACGATGACACTGCTACCGTGGCTCGTACCGGGAGACAAAGGAGATCAATAACCAATTTACCCTCATCACCAAGCACGGCCATTACCAGGGAGATGAATGTTCCCCGTGCGCCGGACTACTGATGACCCTTCCTTATACCCTCTGAGGAATGTTGCTACTCTTCCAAGACGACATGAAACTGTCCCACTTGGTCAACAAATGTATCAATCGGAGAGAGAGAGAGAGAGAGAGAGAGAGAGAGAGAGAGAGAGAGAGAGAGAGAGAGAGAGAGAGAGAGGGAGCCTGTCAGCCAGCCTCGCATGGATGTCTCGGGGACGCAGCAGGTCAAGGTTGAGGTAGATAACTTTTTGACCGAAATGAGATCACGAAAGCCACACTTTTTTAGACCGAAATCGTACACGTGTGTGTGTGTGTGTGAGTAAAGATAGCCTCTCTCTCTCTCTCTCTCTCTCTCTCTCTCATCTCTCTCTCTCTCTCTCTCTCTCTCTCTCTCTCTCTCTCTCTCTCTGCCTAAACCAACACTTTATCCACATTAAAAAGTTTAAATAAAAATCATTCACATCTCGCAACAAACATTTACTCACACACTCTCCCTCGCCCTTCACCCATCCTCATTACACTCATCAATGCACAGGCCCCACCATGATTCATTCCCCTACTAAGCAGCTCTCCATGAAGGCAATAAAGCAGGACAAACAAGTGAGTGCTAAGAGGCGCTGGTGGCGTGCTGATGCGAGGCGTGGCGTGTTTACAGTGTCTGTGATGGAGACGAAGAGCAGAGGGGGGAGGGAACAAGGGAAGGACAGCATAGATGCGCCGCAGTAGAGGGAGGAGGGAGGGTCAGCATACGAGCAGAGGCACAGGATAGCTTTGTGTAGTATCATACAAAAAGAAAGGAGGGCTTATTGAAGAAAAAGTTTATGGCACGGGTCAAAATATCATCATTACTGGTGGTGCTCGTGGTAGTTACGTCGTTATCAATTTGTGTTGATTAGGCGTAGCGGTGTTCGGATTTTTCGGTTAATACGGTATTTTTTCTAGGGTTCCAGTTTCTTTTTTTCTTCTGTCTTTCTGTTCGTTCGTTCGTTCTTCTTCTTCTTCTTCTTCTTCTTATTATTATTATTATTATTATTATTATTATTATTTATTATTATTATTATTATTATTATCATCATCATCACCATCACATCATTTTCACAAGTATCCTTTTTTTTCTTTTATTCTTCTTCTTCCTCTTCTTTTTTTTTCTTTCTTTTTTTTAACACTTCCATCACAGGCGAGGAAGGATCAGGAGAAATCTTTCAAATTGAGACCTGTGGATTTGCACGAAGAATATTTTTGCATCTACTAAAAGATGTACAAAGCTACTGCAAAATAACGTTGCATCTGAGAGCACTCGTTACATAAGATATCCCAAATATACTGTATTCTGCCCAGTGCCGCCCCTCGATCGTCCTGTCCCGACAAGATTCTTTCAACGTGTAAAATTCAATACAAGCCTCTCGCTGCCTTCCCAAAAAAAGCTAAAAATCCGATGGTGGGTTGCTAAAATTACAAAAATAGGGCACTATGTATTCGCTATTCATTTTAGTATTAAAGCTATATGTGGACTGCCTTCCACACACACACACACACACACACACACACACACATGATCATCGTCATTATAAAAGATTGCATTGCCGGGTACTGAAGTGAAGAGAGCAAGGAAAACGAGCATATGCAGCGCGGGTAGAGCGTCCCTGCCACAGCCTAGCCACTCCACTCCTAGACTTCCCCCTTCGCCAAACTTACTCCTGCCTGCCTGCTCTTGATAGATGTGCTAATTAGACCAAAACTACTGGGCAAGAGAGAGAGAGAGAGAGAGAGAGAGAGAGAGAGAGAGAGAGAGAGAGAGAGAGAGAGAGAGAGAGAGATTCATAACGTAAGATTGTTTTGTCTAAATTTTAATGAATAGCATAATAGATAATATAATCAGTGTATCCGCCGTGGTTGTGGGACCCAATCTGACTTTTTTCGTGATATAGAAACAGAGGAAATGAGGTCATTCGTCGTGTCTCTCATTAAGTAGTCGGACGGTAGGCAATATTTTCATGATAATTATGAGCCACCGGTCAAGAGTTGTGTTTATGAGAGTACGAGGTCACGCCATTGATTCTCTCTCTCTCTCTCTCTCTCTCTCTCTCTCTCTCTCTCTCTCTCTCTCTCTCGTGTCACTACCCCTCTGTTTCTCTGTCTATCCATCCCCGCTCAATATTCTCTCTCTGTTTGATCGTGGACATTGATTCTTCCCGGTAACAAGGCGCCGGAAGTTCTTATTTTTAGTCTCGGGAAAATTAGGATGTTTTGTGATTATCTCAATTACTTTTTTTTTTTTTTTCAACGAGCGAGAAAATTATGGCATGATTCTTAAAGGCGTCGGTTGGGGCGGGGGCGGGGGATAGGAATGTGGGTACAGGAGCTGGGTAGAGGCAGGTGATGGTGGTGGTGATGGTGGTAGTGGTGGTGGTGGTGCTGACTGGCGGGATAGATAATATGGAGTGCTTGGAAATTAAAGAGGATAAAGTTAGATAAAGCAAAAGAAATAGAATACGAAGAAAGAGAAAGCGACTAAGAACACAGTTATTTGGTAATATGTAAAAGTTAAATGAAACAAAAGAAGTGAGAGAGAGAGAGAGAGAGAGAGAGAGAGAGAGAGAGAGAGAGAGAGAGAGAGAGAGAGAGTTTGATAAAAAACCAGTCCCGTAAATATTTGTCTTTCTCTCTCTCTCTCTCTCTCTCTCTCTCTCTCTCTCTCTCTCTCTCTCTCTCTCTCTCTCTCTCTCTCTCTCTCATAGCCATCTGAATCCACTCGTAATTAATCTACGTAGTGATACAATCAGAGCATGTATATGAGTATGGGATAATGATGATACAATTAGCTGTAAACTTGCTAATCGTTGACCACAAGAGGAGATAAACTTGATCCGGCTCGTACGCATATTCCTAAACTCTTAAGGCTTTCGTATACAATTTTCAGAAGCCACAGACATGATTAGTTGGTTTTTAATTGGTGATTTTCGCACAGATGGCTCAGAATCCGTATTATACTATTACCAGATTCATGAAAATTCTTAATTAAGATTTCAGTAATTTTCAGTATTTGTGGGAGGTTTCAAGACACTTCAATTTTGGAAAATCCACTTGGCCTTTCTTCCTTCAGGGATTGGCGCCTCAGTAGGCCTTCTTTCATATATATATATATATATATATATATATATATATATATATATATATATATATATATATATATATATATATATATATATATATATATATATATATATATATATAATATGTATATTTTTTTTTCTTTCTTTTTGTCCTACTCCAGTACATAAAACAAAGAACTCTTTAAAGCAAAAGTCTTAAATATGAAACTCCAATAACTTTCACGATAGCCTGTTAAAAAATGTCTAGAACGTTTATGAATGCAGTTCCAGGCGGTTCGGTAGTGACTATAGTGAGTTAACAGTTAAGTAGTAAAGTGTGCAATCAAGGTAACGCTTAAGATGGAGGGGACTTGTGCCTTGAGCAGCAATTTGGTACCAACGAGTCTCGCTAAAGACCAGCTTGCATGCACCAGCGTTTGCTAAACAATTATAACAATTATCATCTAAGTAGAGGTACGACACAGCATAAAAATAACAGAGAGAGAGAGAGAGAGAGAGAGAGAGAGAGAGAGAGAGAGAGAGAGAGAGAGAGAGAGAGAGAGAGTAATTTATTTGTGAGATTTATGGTGAAGTAATGTGAAGGTAAGATTTGCTCACCTGTGTATCCTGGCAGGTAATCCATGTGTCTAGCGTCACACGCGGCAACAGCAGCAGGTGATTAGATGAAAGCTAATCACGCTTGGACAATGGAAGTAAATTATGTGAATCAAAGTTTGCCCATCTTGAGTGGCTGGTAATTCCCTCGCTCCACGTGTTGTGTTGCTCCTGAGCCCGCACGCCACCGTCCCTCACGCCACACGCTCTCGTCGCCGTCTGACCCACGGTGACGGCCCGCGCAGCCTTGCATGGCCTTGCCCGAGGCTATCCCTCCCGTGTAACAACGGGGGTGCCATACTTTTACATACATATTTATTTATTCATTTATTATTATTATTATTATTATCATCATCATTTCCCTTAGACTACCTTATAAGTTTGTCCTACTTTCTGGATTAGTAGGCAATCTCTTCCTTCATTTCTATTCATCATCATTCTCCTGTCACTCCTTCATTTGTACCATTTCATCACGGCCAATGTAACAAAGCGTAAAATACTACAAATGGTGGAAGCAATTCTAAGTTCAAGGTAATAATATCGTGTGGTTCTTCTGGTTTAATTTATTGCACATTTAAAGTATTTATTACACTGTTTTGTCACGCTGAATCACGTCATAACGACACAACCAATAAATAGCGCCTGAAATGTGTCACCACAAGTTATTTTATAGAAAATCTTCATGCTTTGAAAAGTGCACATTAAAAAAGTAGATAAATAGAAAAATTTTGTTTTGTACACAATGGACAGGTTTTATCACATACTTGTAGTACATGTGGAGCTGAGATGATCATTTGAAGGAATCCACCACAAATTTCCATCTCAGAGTGGACACATTTTATCATCAGGCGTCATGTGAGCCTCAGAGTCCCACCACAGTGCAGCACAGCATTACACACACTGAACCATATCTATTGTACACTCAAATTGCATATTAATTACTGTCTGTTGAAGGAACACCATCTTTCAAGAGTGTTCCAATTTCTTTACAGACTTGCATATTTAATACATCCAAGTGGATTTATGCTGTATTGCAGAAGTCCATTATCGAGAGCAAGCACACAGCATACATAAAAGCCTGTCTCCATTGCAAAATAAACCTATTTCCAAAGTTATTTTAACTACAATCTACTTTCAAAATGGAATTTTAGACTAAATAATCAAGTGTGTGGGGATGCAAGAACCTTCAAACATGTCTAATTCAAATAATACTAAGATTATCAAAGAACATAATACTGAAAAAAGGATATGGCATAAATTATCTGGTTGCAAAAGTAATCTGTATTAATGTAATCTATATACAATTTCTGATGTGCATGTTGCTTCTAGTGTAATAAATACTAAATGAATGTCTTTTTGGGATTACATACTTTCAAAGCTTGGGATAACATACACTTAATAACTAGACTCTTAACTACTATTTGATAACTAAAATGAGTGATGTGAGCTTCGTCATAGTGAACTCAAAATATCACAAATGGAGAATGTGTTTTTCCATATCCCTCAGTGAGTCAACCTGCTCTTACCCAGTCTCCAAATTGTCTTTCTTTTTTACACTAACCAAAGCTGTTTCTCTGCTTATTCTGCACAGGAGCTACAGCCCACAAGGAAGTTGTCTCAATAATTAATGCCTCCCACAAGAAAGAAGTCTCAACAATTAATGCCTAATATATTATTTAGATGTGAAGGTAAAACTAACTGAATAAGTGTTTCTTTAATTAAACTACAAAAAGACTACTAAGTTACTGATCTTCCAAAAGATTTGCTGCATTATGGAGTTCACTTGTGCAACATATTATTATTACATAAAGAAAAGCATCTTAGGCAGCAGTAACACTTTAACTCATTTTGGGAACAGATCTACTACCAAATAAGATTCACATTGTGCTTCACCTCTCTACAGCCAGTTTCTTCATTCTCAGAAACTCAAGCAATACCAAGCAAAATATCCCTATCTATATTCACTACAACTGAAGTAGGTGCTGTAGGAACTCAAATGCAAGGTCCCCCTTGAGAACCCACACCCGCAAGTGTCCAAGTTTGTGCAGTTATAAACTCAAGAGTTCAGAACTAGCTGACTGATGCATTCTCACAACTGAACACAGCACTATTCACTAGTTTGAACATAAGAGCACCAAGAAAGGGAAAATAGATGACACAAAATCAAGAGGTCACACACTAGCTGAAAACATCACAATATACATAAACATTGAATCATAGTGATAATGTATGATAAACATGCATCTGTTAAGATTATGGAGGTAAATCTACCATTAACATATGTGGTAATGATTATGAATGTTGACATAATACTAATAACAATATCTTTTTAAATATATGCAATAAGAATTAACTGCTAAGAATATGGCAGCTATTGTTAAAATGTTTTATATTCAGAATATAATTTCATGCAACCAATCAAAATAAAAGTCCTATTTTATGGTGGCATATTCTCAAAACAATATGCTACAGTTACCCTTATTGCCCATGGATGAGTATCATCTGTTTCCACATAGTAAAGCTAATCACTCTGAAACCCAATACTATCTTCAAAAGAAAAAAAGTCTGAAAGCACAAGTCACCACATCTAATCATTTGTCATTCACAATGCTAAGTATGTCATGATTCCTGCTTGTTATCTCAATATCCACTTGTATACATTCCTACTGCCACATGAACATGGCCATTTCTCTCACTTAACATCTTATTTGTTAATTGATTCCCAGCCATAATTTTGGCACTTTTAGGATCTCTCTGGCTTACAAAATAACTTTATCACATACTTTGGCTTCTACCACTCCTATCACAGACATGTCAGCTTCAGTATGTCTGATGTATTTTTTTCAGTGTAAAGCCTTGGATTTTTAAGTTCTCTAGACTCTCAACAGATTTTTTTTTAACCCTAGGCTATACAATCATCAGGATCAACAGTACTTAAAGTTGTATGTTTGAATGCTTTCACAAATAACACTGAACCAGATCAAAACAGTGGATAATAATATTATAGTCTTCATGTATATAGTATTAGACTAAAACTACTAAGTTATACTGTCTCACTCAAGTTTTGAGGCTACTGCTAACTTTATTCAATTTCATAGAGAGAGAGAGAGAGAGAGAGAGAGAGAGAGAGAGAGAGAGAGAGAGAGAGAGAGAGAGAGAGAGAGAGAGAGAGAGAGAGAGAGAGAGAGAGAGAGAGAGAGAGAGAGAGAGAGAGAGAGAGAGAGAGAGAGAGAGAGAGAGAGAGAGAGAGAGAGAGAGAGAGAGAGAGAGAGAGAGAGAGAGAGAGAGAGAGAGAGAGAGAGAGAGAGAGAGAGAGAGAGAGAGGGGGTTGCAATTAGATCAAATTTCTAACATTAGACAAGCAATTACAGATTTTTAATTTAAAAATGCAAACATGTGATTATATTAAATAGACACAGCAACAGCTGACCCATGAAGTTTACAGTGGCATGCAAAAAGTTTAAAAAAGAAACATTGCTCTCAAAAATGCTTGGTACAGAAAGTTTTTACTATAATTAGCATTTAGATGCAAATAGTTTGAACCGCATACCACTATTACACTTCATTTAGTCTGGTCACTTTTAATCATTAATGGGGCATACAGCTAAATGACCAATCATTATACACACATATACTACACAATTAACACATTTCCCTATCTATGGAACTGACACAAAACATAGATTTAAGTGACTCAAATCCAGCTCAGTCATTAAACTTCTGAGCATGTATTTGCTGATGTATATAGTTAAACCTAAAGATCTAACTACACTTCATTCAAAATGACTGATCCAGAGCCCTACATGGACTGCTGGAATGACCTGCATGTACATCACTCAACATTATACACAAACCATTCATTGTACCTTGATTTCTCATCAGTACAAGGCAAGTATGAGTGACAGTCATATAACGTCTTCCCTTTCCTCTCCATGGCAGGGCACACGTATATTGCTATTCATGTTCAGGGGTCACATCAATGTCTATATTTAACCACTCTCTACCTTAACCATCCAACCCATTACATTTCTGGCTAAGCTTTCCTTTCTCTCTAATACCTAGAAATCTCAAGCATTATCCTGCCTTCATTATGGCTTTCAGGCTTGTTACCATCTAAAATCATGCAAATCCTGTGTTTTTCTTTTTATAGCAGTCATATACCAAGCTGCCATGGATATCTCATTTAAATGCAGCTCCTTTCAATTCTTCACCTCAAATAACAGACTGGCATCCTTCATTAAACCTGACCTAAGTCTTTCAGCAGCACATGCAAAGTTCCAAACTGTTTATGTCTTTATGAAGTTTTTCCACCAAATAGCTTTAATCTAACAAAACCTTCAATTTTGTAAGAACCTGCACAATCTTTTCTTGAAATGAACTAAACTTCTCTTGCCTAATAAAGGACACATATTATAAAGCAGTAGTCACAACAATATTACTATCAGTGATGGAGGCTTGACCATTCAATCAATGACCCAATTCCTACAAGCTTCATTTTCATTAAGTAGGTATTAAACTGGAAAAAAATAAAAAATAAAAAATAAATAAAGAAATGTAAACTCTTCCATCAACCAAACAGTAGCATAATAAAAAAATAAATAAATAAATAAATTAATAAATAAATAAATAAATAAATAAATAAATCTGCACCTCTATTCACATGACAATACCATCCAACATTAACTTAATTTACTTCACTGTAAGCATTTCACACATCACACTAATTCCACTGATCCCTTACTAGTATTTTGCACATTAAAGAAACACAATGGGATTATTCTTCCAAAGCTATCTTCAATCTTTCATTTCTCAATATAACAAAACTTCACAACTGCAAGAGAAAAGTGTGCTAGGATGGTATGGACGGTCATGAGGAGAGAATGGCTATCACAAATGTGGTAAAGATTATTTTGGCAAACAATGCTGGCAAGAAAGGTTGGTGTGGCACAGCTAGAGTGCAAAAAAATGAGAGAGAGAGAGAGAGAGAGAGAGAGAGGAGAGAGAGAGAGAGAGAGAGACGAGAGAGAGAGAGAGAGTGAGAGAGAGAGAGAGAGAGAGAGAGGATGAGAGAGAGAGAGAGAGAGAGAGGAGAGAGAGGAGAGAGAGAGAGAGAGAGAGAGAGAGAGAGAGAGAGAGAGAGAGAGAGAGTGAAGAGAGAGAGAGATTTGTAGCATCAAGTATCCCAAATAAGGACTGGAGTTTCAAACAAATTTTTGAAAGCTAATAGGTTCATCAGTGGTCTTCTGATACAAAGAGTCAGTGTTTCGCAACTAAAGTTAGGATATGGAAAATGTGATGTTATGAAAATGATGACAATAATGAAAGTGATGATGATGATAGATAATGGTGGTAAATGATTGGTGAGCTTACATTTTCATACAAAAATACTTAATAGTCAATCAAATAAGAAATTCGCAAATTAACTGTTTCGTACTCTGAAAACCCTAAAAACAAAAATAATCACAAAATAAACAATTGTTACAAAAATAATCATGCCAACCTAACACACATCACCTCAATTATAGAAATAAACAATTATTATAAAAGATGTTTTTTGTTCACCTCAATTGTCTGCAGAAAAAAATTATATTAATCACAGCTGACTAAAATATTGTCTAAAGAGTGCCATCAATTTCCAATTGAAAGACATAGTATCACAACAATATGTTGGTTAAAAAACAGGGGGCCAGCCACTGACATCTGAAAGCTCGTATGAAAGACTTGAAAGTTTTTGTGCAAAACTTGTACTAAGACACCAAATGGGCAAATTGACCTTTAAGGCACCTCTATTTTATATGCCTAAGATGACATGTTTGCTATATTAACACTAATATTCATTTCCTCTTTAAGACTGTTACTCATTACTGAATCCAAGTCATACTCTTCACAAGTTATATTCTTCACACACTCAAGGAGGTAAAAGCCCTCAACAAAAAGAGGCCAAATTTCAGTGGCTCTGGTGTTCACATCTGGCAGCTACAGTCAGCTATAACTCACAAGGCAACCAGTTTCAGGCAATGAGAAGTAGTGGCTTATGATTTGTATGATCTACAATAAGATCTTGAGCTTCTTTGCATATTAGCCAACTTAACAGTCAGCTTGTTATTTTTTTAATTACACACAAGAAATACACCCTAAAGACTAACAAATATTTTCTTAGCCATTGTGTATATCAGGCTCTGTAATCTAGTAATTGTACTCGGTAATCACAAAGTTAACGTGCACTAAAGTTCCAAAACTGTTGCTTCTGTTTTTTTTTTTGACAAGATTTTCCCTCCTTTCTTCTTGTGTTTCTTGGGCCAACACAAAAACATGGAGGACCTGCACTTTGATTGCTCATGTAGGTCTTGAATTTCATCAACATTTGTTGATGGCTGTCCTGAGATGTTGGATGAAAAACTGACATCCAAGTTGTGACTTTTATTCTCCTTACACTCATGTCAATACTTTGGGGCCAGGTAAACCTTCCGCATCAAGGTGGACACAATGCTTGCTGACTGCTTCTTCCCATGCATGTGCTGCTGGGCTGTAATGCCAAAATCTTTGTTAAAAAAACATTCATTGATATACTTGAACTATTTATATTTCTGGCACTGAAAATTGTTTATCATAAATTTTGTCTTCTCTATGTACACATCTTGGATTATTACAACTTCAGATTTATGTCCCAAACAAGAAATTCTGGCTCTTTCAATTCATGTGCCAAGTTTATGTATTTATGTTAACTTTATAGACCTGTCAAAAATACATCCCTTAAATCTGGGATAGGGAAAACTGAATCCCTAAGCCAAACTTAACCCACATATTTCCCATGGCCAACCAAATTAATCCTGATATAAAAGACATAGTATAATAATAAGAAAATATTATATAAGGATTTAAGCAGTAACATTTAAAATATTAACATCACAACAGATTAAAATAATTACCCTTTCTCTCACTCTAGCATGGTGGCATCTGCCACTTGGTCTGTTCCTTGAGACCTACTGAGTTGCCAAACATAAAATGTCAAACATTCAGATATAAAAATATGGCAAGAGTCACAGTTATTTCAAAGCTCTTCCAAAAAATAATAAAAAGAGTATATGCTCTATACTTGGAAAGATACGATGTGCTGACCATTGTTTCAGGAGACTGCAAAGGAATTCTTGTACTCACATGGGGTGTTGGATTCAAAGTTCAGGATCATGTGTCTGTTGACACTGGTCATCATGGAGAGGAGGTCCTCATGTGCTGCCTCCTTGCTCAACACCTGCACCAAGGATTGCATGAACCATGAACCATTGGTGGTGTTGCGCCAGGAATAGTGACCTGCAAAGGCACAATTGTGAGACATGTAACGACACAGAAAGCAAGTCATATTTCTTTCACCTGATATTCACTGTCCATTATAATGAGTTTTGACCTGATATAAAACAAAGCATGAGAGTAGTTGTACTAGCTTTACCTGGCACTGTGGACCAACAGATCAAGAAGTCAGCAGTTGTGGGGATCTTGTAGGCTAATCGTCCCGAGTCTATTTCATCAATATGGCGAGTGCGGACCAGATTAACACCGGAGTCAAGGCCCTCCCCTCGACAAGCCTGTTCAAACACAAAACAGGACCTTGTTATCATGTGCAATATAATTATAAATGATAGATAAAGTAAATCTGAGTCAGAAAGGAGAAAAGTTCCTCCCAAGACATAAAATTTACCAAAAAACAAAAAGAGATCAAGAATTACCTGTATGAAGAATATTTTTGGTTTTCCAGCAAGAGACTTGCACTGATCTGCTTGGAAGCTTTCAAACAGTATATCAGGCTTGAAGTGAGCATCTCTGCCCCAAAGCACATCTTGTTCTCCATGAGACATAAAAATCACAACCAGCATATCACACTCACTGTGATCTGTGCCAAATGCCACTAGAAAAGGAAAAATAAAATCAACATTCACTGAAACATAAAAATTACAAGTTCATGCAACAATATAGTAAAGTTTTCATGCAAGGTGTTTCTCCATTCAAGTCTATACCAAGAACCAGAAATACAAAAAATATAAAAACACAAAAATATATAACATCAAATGGACTGAACTACAAATTACACCAACAATAAATACTCCTCAAAAAATAAATGACAAAATATATTCCATCTTGGCTCACAGATGTCTACTAACACCACAAAAAAAGTGTGGGCTAAACAAATAAAAATAAATAAATAAATAAATAAATAAATAAATAAATAAATAAATAAATAAATAAAAAACTCTATCCAATAATGACCCACCAGGTACCCTCTTTACAGTAAGACTAGTAGTGTATATGATGGAAGAGCAATAGTATGAGTGCCAACTGTCCATCTCAAAGAGAACAACTAAACGAGAGAAGGCCTGTGGTTTATCCAAATCAAAGTTTACTGTCCACAAAAGTTTCATGATGGACCTTACTTGAGCCATAAGCAACACAGTAACACCAAAAGGCTTCATCTCAAGGACATAACACCACCTATTACAGGCACCACAAGCTTCTTCACAGCCAGTCAGTCATTCAGTATCATATCCTCAGAACTTTTGAGGACTTACAGAGAGAAAATACAAACTATTACATTCCTTCATAAATCAATGCTCAGAAAAGACCTGCAATAATAACTGTTCTTACTGGTACAAATTAATAAGCATCAAAACCATGAAATTGTATCTGTCATAAAGTAACAAAAATTGAAACCTTTCTAACTGCCAAATTACACTTACAATCTTGAAGATTTTCTTGAATTTCTTTGACAGTCAGGTTGTCGTGCACCTTCACATCAAATTCCAGGTGAGAAAACAACACCTTTACCTGGTCTCTGTCTCGGTCTGTTCCATTGCGCTCCTGAAAAGCATATTTTTTACGTAAATGTCAAAATTTTTTACCTTCACTACTTATGACTTTGGTCATTCTGCTGACAAACACTTGATTTATACCTTCAAGCTTGTATTTACCAATATATATATAATAAATGCAAAAAGTTGAATATTACTTGAACTTCAAATGAGGCAATGGATGAGCATACGTATGCTTAAAGTATTTTACAAGGATCTATATCATTACATTATTGTTGCAACTGCTTCCTACTTAAATCTGTACTTATGTCAATGAACAGAACAGTCCATTCTGTTTTGCCAAATAAAGTGAGACCTACCCCAAGACCTGTTACACGGTCAAAGTAGCGATGATTGAAAATAACACAGTGACCACGCTTCTTGTGAGACCCTGCATAGCGGAGAGACTCAGCAGCCGTTGACATTCTTGCCAAATTAGAGACCAGCCCAGATTCTCTGGATCCAAAAGATTCAATGCCAGAATATAATACAATTCCATCATGTAAAAGGATGCAACAAACTGACTTTGTATTCCTACCAAAATTCTTATTTATCTAAAAAGATTTGTTTCAAATTACACAAATAATTCTATATCTCACAAATCAAATATAACATCACACTGTCAGGCAATACTTTAAAATAAGAAACAAGATGGTCTTTACAAATGGACAAACAGGAAAAGACCCACCATTAAACATGTCCTTGGTCTTAAACCCACTAAATTAAAAAAGGCAATTTATGATATGGAAGTCTGATTCATGTCTTGCCACAATATAGGTTGGAAAGCACTTGAAACAGGATGAATAAGAGACTACATGAACTAAACATGTAACCATGGAAGTTTTTACTTGTTTTGAAAAGACTAAGAAATAACATATGTATGCACATGCCAACAAGTCAGGAATAATGAGGAGAAAGGTCTGACTAAAAATTTGTCTGAACCACATGTACACACACAAAAACTGAGGTGTTCTTAACACCATAAGAATTTTTCCCCATGGCAGCAGTCTGCCACATGTACATACACATCTTTGGTGCTCTGCAGATTCACCACCATATACTGCATAACACAAAGGTGGAACATAATGATAGAAACAAAATGTCTTGAAATAAAGAGAAATTACTGTAAATCATTAAGTTTATATAAGAGAAGCAGATGGAGGCTGAATCTGTGGCAGGACACTTCACACTGCATAATTCTTCCTTATCAATAATTTTGTCAGTCTTGAGTGTCCTGTCATTATATAAAGACCCTGATGGCTCCTTTCCATACCCTCCACCCCATTACTGCTACCACACCACCCTGCCCTCGGCCTTACGTTGTTCCTTGTCCCCCGGCATCCACTTCCTCAGTGCCCCCATTTGTGGTGCCACCAGAGTCCCGGTGGTTTTCTTCACCATTGCTTTTTGTCACCTGGGAAGACTGCTGCACTTGTCCGTCCACTGCCTCTCCTTCATTTCCCTTGACATTCTCCATTCTGTAAATTCTAACAAAGGAAATCTTATTAGTGAACTAATAATCAATACAAGATATACACAAGTTTAATGACCAACTACTCTTCCATGCTTAAAATATGTTACATATCTTTTACTGACACACAGCATGTCACTGACTAATGTTTCTGTCCTCCTGCTCCCCCAAACTCCTATCAAAGGACACTTGGCCAAGCTCTTGCCCATTAACTGGCCAACACAATTCCATCATGTAAAAGCTGCAGCAAACTGACTCTGTATTCCTACCAAAATTCTTATTTATCTAAAAAGATTTGTTTCAAATTACACAAATAATTTTCCATCTTACAAATTACTGAAGATTTTCATGAGAACACAAGAAAGGCTTGGTTAGCCAATAGAGTTGAGATTTGGTTTCAGAAATTTAATAACACCATCAATAAGATGAACTTTACAGCAAAATGGCATACAATAAAAGGATGAATTTAAATACTAGAATAGGTGAACCACTGAACCATTCTTTTTACTAGACTGATTTTTGGAAACTGGATACTACTGCATAGTGTTTGTCTGGCACAAATCTTGTGAGAAAGGAAACTTGATGCTTAAGGATTGTTACTTACACACACACACACACACACACACACACATACACACACACACACAGTCATATTACCTTCGCAAGTGTATGAGTTAACCAGTTGAGAACAAGAAATGGAACCTAATCCCACTGTCACACACGAACTGACTGGCTTGTTAGAAGTGCTTCATGGTTTGGATTTGGTGTTGTAACCTAGCAGTGACTCATCTGAAACATTTCCTTCACTCACATCACACTGGTCCTTCCTGGGATGCACTAACGTAGTGACACTGCTAGTACAATCCTAATCAACACTGGATGTTCAAAGCCACATGATGCTCCAATATGTGTTTCCTTCTACTTAAAGATAAAGTACAAACTAACCTAACAACACCTCTATGGTCTTCCTCCTCCTCCTCCTTGTTCTTGTGACTTTTATTGCTTTGTTTCACTTCTTAGTTTATCTTTCTACTAAAATTCCTTTCATTTTATCAACACAGGATGTCTGAAGTCACAAATTTCTCATAAGTCTTCCCATCAGCTCTGTCCCTTTCGTGCTTCCTCCTCCTTGTTCTTGTGACTTTATTTATTTATTTATTTTCATGCTTTAGATCTTTCTTCTCTGGTTCTTTTCCTTTCCTTATCAATTAACACCAGATGTTTTAAATCACTTTAAATTCCCATAGGTCTTCCCAGCAGCTTTAACCGACACATTGACACCTTTGTATCATTATTGCTTTCTTCTCCTCCTTATTCCTGTAACTTCTAAAACTCAAGTCCCTCTACACCAATAACCATTCTTTCTTCACTCTCTCTGTAGTACGATGCTGCCTTGATAACCTTCCCAAACTTGGCCTTGGTGTGGGAATTCCTTGTAGCAGCACAGTATTCCACAGTAACTGAACACAGCAATACAGGATGCAAGAATTACACTGAGCTCTTTAAGTCACAGGCAAACAGTAGGAATTATCTGCGGGATTTAGATAGTATCGATAAGACTTTCTCACCAAGTTAAACTGACGCCTTTGTTCCCCGGTCCGTGACGGAGTGAGTGAGACTGGCGTGACGCTTTCCCACTGCTAGCCTAGCTGGTTGTGTTGGTGGTTGACTGGTACAGACACAATACGCGCCTTTGTCAAGGTGCTTTTGTTTACTACTACGCATTCAGCTGCAGGAAATGTCATCATACTTCTGTTCGTACTTCATCATTTTATCTTGTGTTTTTCCAGTAAAGATATCCACCTTCAGTTCGATGAATGGTCGATGCTGTTGACTTCGTTTTATCTTTAGTTTCCTTGCTGGCGTCTTCCTTTCATTCTCGTTTTCTTGTTTATCTCATTTAACGTATGCTTTCCATGGAATATTTTTTTTGTGTGTGGTCCCGTCTTTGTGTGTGTATGTGTGTGTGTTTTAGTAGGTAATTAAATATCTGTAAATGTATCAATCTATCTATATATCTATATGTCTGTATATCTATCTATCTCTCCTATCTATCAGCCTATGTATCTATTTATCTATCTATCCATCTTTATTTCTTTTACTATTTTCATCATTCTTACTATATAGCTATTCATCGATATATCCACCCACCCACCTACCTACTTACCTATCTACCAAAACTAGTAGAAATATCACTCTTATAACACTTCCATGGGGTACGAAAGATTAGTAGAACTCTTATGGCAGTATATAATGCAGTTGCTGGCACTGGAAGGAAGAATGAATAAGAAAATCAATCTACATTTTATTTGCCCTCATTTAACAGTAACCGCTTAATAGAGAGCAATTTCGATCTTGGTTACATTTAAATGTTATGTAAGTGTAGTTTAACCTATTTAGTGAAACTCATTAACGTTAATAGTTGTTATTTTATTACAAAAACGTGTTTCTGAGTCCATGATTTCCCAAATTTCTCTGTTGGTGCAAGCGAGAGTGAGTCTGCTACTTCCGGGATGCCTCGCTGGAAATATTTCCTCTTTCCTGTCTGATGAATTTGTTCAGCCTCGTCCTGGTTCACATATATCGGCATGTCAACACTGTACTTATCACAGAGGCTGGGCAGGAAGGCATAGCGTTTATAGTGCCGCGTATATGGTCCTCTACACTGAACTCTCATTGCTAAACTAATTTTCCCATTCAACGCCTATAACTTTTTTTGACACTATTTTTGTACTAAACTCTCGTAAATATTTATGTAGCGTTAAAAAAGATCAATCTTCTGTTTTCTCTCTTTTCTTTCCCGTCTCTCCATCCAAACAATTTTCACAAGAGATTAATGAAGCAATCCGTAGCTATTAAACGTTTTGTACTTACCAAGAATATTTTGAAAGGTCACAGAAATTAGCTGGGTTATCAAGAGTCTTTGTCCGAAGTATGATGTTAAGTGTAAGAATATACGGGCCGGAACGTTTGAGAACCCGAACCACGATACTAAGAAAAAAAAAAAAATGTCAATACCTAATTGTGGACATTCTTTAAGGAAATAACTGACCTACCCTTTCTTTTAAGAGGTTTCTTTTTTTCCTATAGTATTCCACTCATCTTTTTTTTATCATTATTATTATTTTATTTATTTATTATTTTTTTTTATGAATGGAAGATAATATACACTAAACGATTTATTTATGTGCAAGGAAGTGTTTGTTAATTGTAAAAGGAGGTCGCATTCCAGCTATTAAGACAAAGAATGATCAAAGTGGCACATTATGGTGTAAGGGTACTAGTCACACCGAACAAAGTAGCTATTACTGGACAATGCAACTTTTTTTTTTTCCTACTGAATAAAGAAAAGCATATATTTTACTACTGGCAATGAGTCATGATAGATTAAAAGTTATTTTGTCGATTGCACTGTTCTCGCGGGTCTAAAACTTGCTAACCTCGCCCCGTAAGTAATGTTTATTATGTTAATGAATATTATCATGCCAAGCTAGACTTACTCCGTGACTGCAGACATTAGGTCTCAGTGGTGAGACAAGAATGCATTGCAGCACAATGATAACCGAAATACTGAAGTAGTTACAACAACAACAACAACAGCAGCAGCAACAATAACAACAACAACATCAATAATAATAATAATAATAATAATAATAATAATAATAATAATAATAATAATAATAATAACAATAGCAACAACAACTAAATAAACAAACCAACAAATAGATAAATAAATAAATACAAAGAACATCTTTCATTTCCGCTTCCCACACAAAAAAATATAAATAATAATAATAATAATAATAATAATAATAATAATAATAATAATAATAAAGCATTAGTTAGAGCCTCGAACGGATTAATCTACTAACTAGTATATTTCCTTGAGCGTCAGCTGTGAGTTCAGATGTGAGCCCCACGATGACGTGCTTTGTTCTTCGTGTGCAAGTTAAGCAGACTAGCGTGACACCTCTGGACACACACACACACACACACACTGCGGTACCTGACTACGCTAAAGATCGACTCGACACATTCTGTTTGATCATAGATAACACCTAATGGAAAATATGGTTAGTTATGCTTATCTTGGCGTAATACATTATGGATCGAGATATAAATCTCTCTCTCTCTCTCTCTCTCTCTCTCTCTCTCTCTCTCTCTCTCTCTCTCATATTCAGAAACATTTCTGCGCAGCACCTCCGCTACTTAAAGTCTCACGGTTCTTAAGGGATTTTTTTTTATGGTTCTAATGACGTATCAACAAGATTTCTACACTGTTAACATGAAAAACATTCTGAGAATCCGGCTGATCATCTCTGTTACGTGACCTTTGAAAATAGTCGTGTTAGAGGTAGCAAAGCGTTTCAGAACACGGTTCCAGCTTGAACTGTTTGGTTTAATAAAACAGTAAACCAACCGTAACAGTTTCCCTTGCCATAGTGTACAAATGACTCGACGTACATATAGCGAGTCTCATTATTCAGGGCACCACCTCGAGGGCCTGCTGCTAAGGCTAATACTCTACTGTGACTCACGCGTGGCTCACCGAGGGGACCTACGGAGTGTGTCTTACGTGTGGGCTGTCTAGGATTTGACTGTGAGAGGGAAAGACTGAGAGCAAGGCATCTTAGGAGATAGCTAGAGTACAAAAATGATCGAGTGCCTCATTGAATTAATAATTAAATAAACATTTCTACAACGAAAAGACGGAACGATGTGACAGTGAAAGGGAAAGACTGAGGAGAGTATAAAAAGAGATCGAGCGTCCACATAAATAGATGAATAACTTAATAAATATTTCTACAGAGTAAAATAGAATGATGTGACCGTGGGATAACAAAAAAAAAAAAGACTTAACAGAGATAGCCATGGCAGGACTTAAAATACAAAAATGATCGAGCACCTAAATAAATAAACATCTCTACATCGAAAAACAAGGGAGATGTGACCGTGGGAGGGAAAGATTGAGTAGAGAAAGTCATTAGGATCTAAAAAATAAATAAATAAAAATAAATACACAAAACGTTCAAATAGGTATGTTAATCAATGTCTACAACGTCATGTTTTTTTAATTTTTTTTTTTCTTTTTTTTTTTTTTTTAAAAGGTTTTCAACATGTTTTTTAAAACAGAAGAAAGATATGACCATTGGAAGGAGACTGCGTGGAGTCACGAAACTTGCAGCATAGAATATGATCGAGCTCCTAAATAAGGATAAATAGATAAATACATAAAAGCAACAGCGATCCTTAACGACATGGATTTGCGCATTATAAAGGATGTTGCGACTAAGTTGTGTTATCATGAAAAAGAATGTGCGTCATGTCAAGAATGTAACTTCGTAAAATCACAGCTGCTACTGATATTTTGAAAGCATTTGAACGCTTTTAAACATGATTTAATGGAAGATAATGCGATTTTCAAAGGTATTCCCATTCTACTGATGGTTTGAGGAGGATTATGCATCAATGGAAAGAAAGCCTGTGGGAAGCCGGCCGACTAATCGTCTACGCATTGTGTGGTAATAAGAAAACAACCAGAAAGGAAATGGAATATGAAAAAAAAATAAATAAATAAATAACGTTAAGAGTATGCGTGCATTACTTTTGTTCAAACAAGCTATAATGTAACAATTAAAACTCTAAAATAAGAAGAGGAAGAAGATAAAAAAAAAAAAAAAAAATGCAGTCCACTAGGAACCATAGAATACAGAATTGTTAGAAATGGACCAAACACAGTACCTAAAACTACTTGCCTTCTGGTCTGGAGGGTGTCAGTGATTAGATACGAGACTCAATGAAAGCAAGGGAGAACACAGTGAAGATATTGAAGGAGAGTATACCTAACAAAAGCACAAGGAAGGCAAAGGAAAGTACAGGATTGAGATGGATAATGGAACAAGACCACAAAAACAGGCAGTGTTAATGGGGTTGACTGATATGGATACTGAAATGAGAGGAATGCCACTGAGATGAGGTAAAGAAGATAAGAGAGACAAAAGAAAGAAAAGAATGGTAAAAAAAACAAACTAGAGAAGGGGATAGCTGAGACAGGATGTTTACTACAATACTTTCATATTCATAAACATTGTTATATTTTAACCTCCAGGTTGTTTGGGAGGACCAGTCCCCATTGCACCAGGCTGCACAGCATACCCAGCTATCTCCACACGGCATTTCTTGGAAGAGAACAAAGATGGAGAAAGATGCTGAAAATTAATGTGACAAAGATCTGAGATAAGAGACCAAAGAAAGAAGTTACATAACCTTGAATTATAAAAATAAGTTATGATACTGAAGTAGTTGTTTCATTTGCCCTTGTGTAATTAATGTAACAAAACAAAAGAGACAGATGTGATCCAGGAGAGAATGAAAGTTTCAGTTCTTCTACCAACATCATGTCAGTACTTGACAGGATGGACACTTGAAGGTCATACTTTCCATCCTGGCCACTACATCAGAAGGCGAGATGAAAGAACAGATCAGTTAGCAACAATCAAAACTCTGAACACTTATGTTCAATTGTATAAGGAAACATTATAAATGCTGACATGAACATTCACAACACTCATAAACATATGAAGTAATCTTGTCAACTACAACCATCACTACTCCCTGCTTAATGCACACCCTTTCCTGACTGCCTCTGACTGAAACAAAACAATGTGTTCAGTTAAGGTTATTTAATTGATACAGTAATTACATAAACAAAAACAAACAAAAAAATGCATAAAATATATTAACATCACACTATCAACAACATTTTTCATTTCTTTTTGGATACATTTTTTGTCTTCTTTTTTCTGAGTACACTGGGATGTTTGAACTGCTTCTTCTGCTTGGCTGCTATTATCTCAGTATACTTCTTCTTTTGGTATCTGAAAATAACAAAAAGCCTTTTTAAGAAAAGTATCTTTGTGAATAGTCACACCCTTCACCAAGGAAAATTTAGAAATATATACTTTAATGGAACCACACATTCTCAGCCAAAAATTCAGCAGAGATCACCTTCATTATATTCCAGTTCCCAAAAATATGGGTAAGAGACAAGGAAGACTTATGGCACCTTCCCCAATAGAACCAAGCAACATCTGTCCAAATGAAACACTTACAATGAACATTTTGCATCAATACCCAGAGCACATGTGATGGGACCACTATATTAAATTCACTCACCTCAGGGCTTCCTCATCGTGCATGATTTCTTCTGCCATGGTACGCTTCCTCTGCTTCTTTGGGACGCGGGAAGAGTAGAAATCAACAGGGCTGTCAACTACCTCAGCAAGCTGGAAATACTTGGGCAGGACCTGTAAAACACAAACATACAATTACACTCAGCAATTTGATCAAAGTAAATAAACTATTTCTGAGCACTCATCACTCGCTGTCCATTCACCTCTAAAATGCACAATCATTCTTGCTTGCTGTATAGTCATCCCTCTCTCTTTCAATCCTCTTTTCTGGATAGATATAAACTTCTCTACTCTAGAAACTACCTGAAACAAAACACAAAATTTAAAACTACACCAGTACACATATCTCACTGTTTCATTGAGGCACCAGTCCATTTTCTAAATAATCACTCTAAATCATTTACATTATTAAAAAGAAATTGACAAGTTGCCTTAAGTTCCAAAGTGATAATCTGGTTTACAATCCCTCAAGGTAACCTCTGCCAAGACTTACCAGCTGCTTTCAGAGTAAAGGAAGCATAATATTTTTGGATAATACAAAAAGATTAATATCATAGCTAGTTAAATAGCCACACCTCAGGAGCCGCAGCACTGATCCTTCCACCTCTATTCTGAGTTTCAATAGCTAGCAAAAAAGCAACAAGGGAAGAGGGAAACTTGAAGGAACTTAAAACACATCAACTCATAAAAGCTGCAACATTGACACAGATCAAGGCAGTATATACAACCTGCAGGCATCACTTCACTGGGCACCTCACCTTCATGTCATTCTTGTAGTGCCTCTTTGGATCAAGGACAGAGCGCATCTGCAGCACCTCCAGGTCTCG
Source organism: Scylla paramamosain (assembly GCF_035594125.1). NCBI lineage: Eukaryota > Metazoa > Arthropoda > Malacostraca > Decapoda > Portunidae > Scylla > Scylla paramamosain. The sequence goes on along the minus strand of NC_087159.1, from coordinate 2,437,203 downwards.
CTTGGCTTCTTCTGTCAGCTCAGGCGCTTTCATGTTGAACCATCCGGGACCCTTGGTTTTCTCACTCTCTTTCTAAAAAGCAAAGATTTCATTATTTCCTGTCAGAGATATTGAAATATCACAATGAAATAAAATGAAGGAAAAAAAAAAAGAAAATGCATTAAATCAACATCAATAGGGAAGAAGACAAAAAATCTTGAATGAAAAGCTACATAATTTCCCATCAAAGATAAAAATGACAAAATGGAATGAAAGAAATTTAATGAAATGCATTGAGTTAATCTTAAAAAGAAAGAAGATAGGCATGACTTTCCACTGAAAAGAGAGAAGAGAAATGATGACAAGGAACACAGACTTCCTATAAACATGAATAAACTATCTGATAAACGAAGGACCTTTGTAAAATTAAAAGAAACCATAACTAACCTTGCGGATTTCTTTGGCCTTCTTCTTGCTGACAAAGTATGGAGTAAGGCAGGTCTTTTTCATGAAGTCAGGTTTCAGGACCTCTGATGAAGCAAGTATTTTCTCAATGTCATCATCATTTACTGTTCTTCCACTTTTTCTTTCCCCTGGGTTGAGTTGATCTGTTGGTCGATACCTGAGGAAGAAAATATTTCTACTTATCACTAACCTTAACAAAAATAATAACATTCTCCTCGCAATATGCCTTACTACCTAAGAATGTGCAGCAACAGTAAACTTAGGTAATTTTCTGATGAGCAAAATAAAGATGTATTTTGCTACATACAATAAGATTCAAATCACACTGCTTGAAGATAGTGCCTTGATGAAGTCACATTATACATATCTCACTTGAATCCTTATCTTCATTTTCCAAGCTGGCACCAAAAGTTTAACACTGATGCTGATAATGTATATATATGTGGGAGAAAAGTGGTCTGTGTATTTATCTGATGTGTATTTATTGGACATACCAAGTGTCCAAGTCTAAACAGGGCTCAAGCTTCTTCACAGACATACTTCATGAACACATACTTTGTTGGAGATTATGATTCTCTCTTTATCTGTAACAAATAATTAACACTATATGAATAGAAGGAACCTATAACTTCTAACTTACTTTTGCCTAAATCTTGGTTTAACACGTTTCTTTATGACAGACTTATCAGCCTCTGCTGTAAGAGCAGTTTCCACCTTCACTTCCTGAATGTCGAGGCTGATCTTGTGGTCCAGCAACAGTTCCAACACCTTCTCCCATGCCCTTCCATCATCTGCCTGCACTGGTTTATCACCTGGCCAAGGAAAAGCACAAATTGAATTATCATCACTGCAAATAATCACTGGAATTACAAGATTAGAGGTCTTCAGCACTGGAATAATCACATACATTCTGTCTGAGTTATGTACAATTATTATAAATCATGTGCATCATACCTTTCTTCAATTTTCTTTCCACAGAATGAAGAGCTGAAAAGAAAGCAGTGCGTTCATTGTTTGGTGTGTAGGACAGAGTTAGTTCCTCCTCAAAGAGAGATGCTAATGCAGGTCGAGGTTCAACATCCTCCTTGGACTGGCTCTCCTCATCTTCACTCTTCTCAATAAAGAATCTGTCACTGTGCTCATTCCCCACAGATGCTGCTCCCTGAAAATTGTATTTTTTTACTTATTTACTGCTTACCTGTTACTTGATTTTTTCAATATATAAAATTTCTTCATATCTGAATTTAAGCTAAAAAAAACAATGAACATAAAAAATATATGAATTGATTTTGTGGCAATATTACATTACCTTCTTCAGTATATCTTGAACTATCAAATTGAGCTCATGAAAGACATTTGCCTTTTGAGCCTCCAGTTCTTTCTCTGCCCTGGTGAGGAGTCCTCCCGCCCTCAGTGGATTCCCGTGCTTCTTCTCAAAATGAACATAAGCTAACCACATTCCTGGAACGTTGATGAGAATGTAAGCTGCATGGGAACATTTTCATTTTCAAAACAGTCTACAGTTTGGAGGAAATGTAAAATGAATGCAATTATGAACAAAACATAAGCACATGAAAGTATGGAATATCTTCAGACCAAAAGAACATCTACTAATTTTGGTTATGAACTTTTGTAAAATAGTACAATTGAGCTCTCTTAAAATAAGGTATTTAACATAAACCACACACAGCTCCCAATTATGAGCAACAATAAAAGAAATAGTAGAAACTGCATCAAAACTTTGCATTAAAATATACAAGAAATGGTAGATTATTCAATAAAATTAGATCCTTGTCTTCAGTTGTGAATGCACTTTAGAGATTTGTGTGGGATACTGAGGCAAACACAGCCTCTATAGGCATTATCTAAAAAATCCCGCCTGCACCACCATGGACAATGGCAGACCATCCAGGCTTCCTAGATTAAATTCTATAGGTTAAGCATCCAAGCTTGAAGTAACTAAAATTTAGAAGAGCTATGGGACTGGAAAAAAAAAAAAAAGGCATAGGGTTTGATGGCAGAGGAGGAGGTACATAATCAAAACTTCAACACACAAGGTAAGACCACATCTTGGGCTCTCACCTGGGTTTGAGGAGCCCTGCTGCTGAATGCTAATGTTGAACACCTCCCTCACAGCCTCAGCATTCACTGTGACTTGGGCTAACTCAAGTTCCACCATCTGGGCCTGAAGGTGGGCACAGAAAGGTGGTCTCCACTTCAGCTTCTGGTACAGTTTCCGAGCCCCAGCAATACCTGGTGAGCAGCCGTGAAGTTTCTATTAACCAAGGATTCAAGTATTTTGTTTTGCATCTGCCTGTTGTGTTTGTACAACTCAGCCTTCCCTGACATCAAAGGAGCAAGCAGAGCAAAATAACTATATAAAAATATCTTATATGTGAATAACATTAAGAGTAACCAATGAAAAAGGTTTCTACACATACTCTGTGCCTGAGTAATGAAAAAACAGATACAATAAGCTTGAATACAACAGTTTCAAATTTCTGTCTGTAGGGTTAGCAATGATTTTTTTAACAATATGAGTGAGGGAACAACATGCCATATCACACGAAGGTTGCATGAACTGGTAAGCAGAGTGACTCTGTCTGTTTGCTTATTGCTTCAAAGGAAAGCTGTTGATGTGAAACCCACAGGGCAGTAGCTTTACAATCCAAACACACACACACACACACACACACACACGAATGAATTAAATGAAAATTATCATACTTAAATAAAAAGACAAATAAATTAATAAATAAAGTGTACAAAATAGATATAAAACAAACAATCATAACAGAAATTAGGTTCAATCAGTCAATCATCTGCCCATATCCATACATCCTTATGTGGTTGCAGAAGCAGAATTCTGCAGGGCAGAAGTTGATCTCCTCAAAAGATAACATTAGATAATTAATCCATTTTGTACTGGAAAGAAGAGCAGTGCCTACCTTCCTGCAAGCCCGTGTCCTGGAGGTGGAGCACCCTCATGCCCCGGGCCACCGTCTGGTCCTCGTGGTCCATGGCGGCCTTGAACAGCTTCAGTTTGTTGCTGTCTTTACACAGATGCTTGGCAAACTCCTTCCAGGCCACCAGACCACTCTCGCCTTTCAGTAAGGGGCCAACCTTTTTGAATTCTGCCAATGTTTAAGAATTAGAATATATATTATAAGATGAAATGTTTGAAAGTATGTATGTGAGTGCTGAAACACCAAATTGATCTTAAATGCATTACATTTTATCATTAATGCAAAAAAATTTACATATGTATGGGTGATATGACCTCCAATAATCAATAACTGCTTGATTTTCACTAACCCTTCATGATCTGAGTGTCATCATCTGCCTCTCTAACAATGCAGCAGGCCAACTCCTGCTGCAGGTGGGAGGCAGCAGGATGCTGCTGCACACCACGCTCCAACACTGCCTGAGCCTTGTGCTTGTCCTCTGGCTGCTGGCACAACACCTGGTACTGTCCACCACCACAAGAGAAAACTTGTGCATTACTTCCTTTCCATCAAGCAATACCCATGAAATGTTTCTTCTCTATCTGTGCAACATTTCAGTAATTTATATCACACCAACTCATAGGAGTGCTATTGTGTATTTTCACACACAACTACATATCATATTTCAATGAGCAATGCCTACCCAGATATAAAAATGTAGAGGTGAGAGCTGTGCAGTGTGTTGCTCAAACAGCTTCAGGAGAGTCTTGTAGATAGTGGTGGTCATGTCTGGCATGCCCCAGCACTGGTGCAGCAGTGGCAGCAGCTCATCAATGTACGTGTTCACAAACTTTCCACCCACGACTTCCATGGCTTTATCAAATATTGAGAGGAACAGTGCCAACTATAAGGAAATGATAAAATATTAGGTGTAAACATAAGTGTAATCTGTTTGGCTTTGATATAGTCATAATAGTTTTATTCTCTCTATACTCTTGTGTCAACTTCTGTTTATGGTCACCTGTCGCTTATCCTGTTTGATTTCAGACACAAAGTTATGATGATTTCTATAAAACTGGAATAACTAAATCTGTTAGGCAATATTTACATTCACATGGATTAACAGAAAATAATGATGATGATGATGACGATACACTTAATGTTTTCACCTTACATGAACTAAGCAGAAAAACTAACAAACAAGTAAACAAAGTATCGTTTATATGTATATGCATACCTTTCCTTTTGGGTCTAATTTCTCAGCTGGTGTGGACAGGTCGAGTTTGGGGTCATGGGACTCTTGTTTGACCTCCTCAGCTGCTGCTTCATCCTGGACATCCTTGGCAATTGTCTCCACACAGATGGTACTCTTAATTTCCCTCGTGTTCTTCTCTGCCTCACATTCACTGCTACTCTCTTTACTATGAGGTGTGTCTTTCTCTTGTATCTTATCACTGTTCTTGTTTTCCACTTCCTCTTCTTCCATGTCCTCTGAGTTATCATCTTCCTCATCCTCATTGCCACTTTCTTCTTCCTCTTCATCATCATCATCCACTTTCATTACACTTTCTTCTTCATTGCTGCTCTCTTCCATCTCATCCTCCTCTTCCTCTACCTCTTCATTTTCTGCAGCACTTTCTTCTCCCTCCACCTCTTCATCTTCCTCCTCATTGCCACTTTCTTCTTCCTTTTCATCATCATCATCATCCCCTTTCATTACACTTTCTTCTTCATTGCTGCTCTCTTCCATCTCATCCTCCTCTTCTTCTACCTCTTCATTTTCTGCATCACTTTCTTCTCCCTCCACCTCTTCATCTTCCTCCTCATTGCCACTTTCTTCTTCCTTTTCATCATCATCATCATCCCCTTTCATTACACTTTCTTCTTCATTGTTGCTCTCTTCCATCTCATCCTCCTCTTCTTCTACCTCTTCATTTTCTGCATCACTTTCTTTTCCCTCCACCTCTTCATCTTCCTCCTCTACACCACTGTCTTCCCCTTCTTCCTCATCTGCTTCCTCTTCTTCTTCTTCATTACTTTCTTCATGGCCTTCTTTCTTTGCTTCAATTTCAGTGTCTTTTCTCTTTCCCCCTTTTTCAATTAATTTGTCTGTGCTTTCTGCAGGATCCCCTTCATTTTCTACATCATTATTTTCCTTATTAGTGATGGCGCTGTCAAGGAGTTCAGTCTTAGCTTCCCCAAGTCCTGATATCAACCTCTGGGCTCTAAGTTTCCACAGACATTCTGCACCAGGGAATTTGGTGCAAAGATCCCTGCAAGACAAGAATATAAGAGAAACTCATAATATGCACTGTTCAAATTTGTGTTCAAAGTCTTTCATAGCACTGGTATACCCAGGTGTCTGAAGTAATATGGGAACAGCTCAAAACTCAGGCTTTATATTAATTTACAAGCTGAGAAAGGCTGATACAAAAATGAGTTCCACAAAGACACTGTGAGTATACATTGGCTAAGTTGATTACACAAGGACTACCAAATGTGGACCTGATGGCTTCTTGCAGCTTCCCTTATTTTCTTATGTTCTTATCAAAGCAATGTGAGCATTCTTTCAGATATAAAATAGTTTCTATAATAGCCCAAGTAATAAACATGACTCACCTATATATTTCCTCTCGTAATTCGTGTGCAAACGGAAATTTATCCGCCACCTGGTACAACTGGAGGTACAGTTCAGGCTCTGGCAGTGTGTTCACAGCATGCAAATACACTGTTTGAGCCACAGCACACTTCAACACCTAAAATTTTACATATATCATACATAAGAGATATCATTACATCAGTTTACAATCTCTTAAAATGTCAGGCAAGATAATCTCAACTTTTCATTTTCTCTCTTTCTATCTATCTATATACCAGGATGGCAATTCCACATGGGGGTACCCCACACAAAGCACCACACATTCATACACACATTATTTACACTCTTAGTCTCTTCCTGCTTGGCTGTAATGTTATAATGTCAATCTCAGCGAGCAAAAACAGTACTATGAGGTCAAAGCATCCAGGTCACTTAATCCCACACATAAAACATTACCATCTCATACATCAAACTCTTCCCTACATAAGCTGGGTGTTATTCAGTAAAGAGTAGCAACAAGTTCAATTCGATACATTATAATAAACAAGATATATGATAACTTTACATATACACTCAACGACTTGAACATGCCTAGAACAGTTAGTAGCTCAACAGTAACAATAATAAATGTAAACCAAATTTTGTGACATATTCCAGAGACATTTTATGACATGATACGCAAAAAGATGGAAAGATGAGTCATGAGAATAACAACACTCCTTACCTTTCCCCGGTTTTCAGCGATTACTTCCTCAAGCCCAGCTATGTTCTTGTGCTTGACATTATTGAACAGCATCTCCACATACAGCAGTTCTAGGCGAAACATCTACAGTAAAATAAGAAAAGAAGTGATAAGGAACTAATTTAAACAGTTCACATATCTTATTTGTATAAAAATATGAACTGCTTTTGCATGGTGTTCAGATCACTAACTACTTGTAGGCTCAAAAGTGATATAATGTCATAAGCTTACAGTTTTTGTCACATTAAATGCACACCTTGTAATCTTACCTCTCGCTTGAGCAGTTGTGACTTTGGATGATAAAGAGGAGCCTTTGAAAGTAAGATTTCTCTTGCCTTGTCAAAGTTTTGTCTCTCCTCAATTTCCCACTTGGCCCAAGAAATCCATACACTTTCACAATTCCCATGAAACTTTACCTGCTGTCTATATGCACTACTAATCTGAAATAAGTAAATAAATCCATACATTCACAAATGGACATTACAAATATAAATAAAAATAAGTTTGATTCATGATATTAAATAATCAATCATGGATAAAACTATTTACCTATCTAGAAGGAACTATTCTTCCATTGTTTCTAGACATAAGATACAAGCATTCTTTATGAATATACTTTAATCCAAATGACAACACTTTAATCCATAATGATATAATGTCATACATAGAGTCTAGAAATCTCTGACTTGTATATCAATGTAAAAGAATATAAATGTTTCTTAAAATAAATCTATATAATGGACAATAAATACCTGCATGACTAAACATTTTAAACCATAAACAAATAACATCAAATAACAGTCATTACCTTACCCCTCTGTACCTTCTCTGTCTGTTTACACACAATTCCTTATTTCTCCCACAACCCCCAAAGAACAGGCTGCCCACCTCCTCTTTCCATCCAATGAATTGTGAGAAGGTGATCCTGAGAGCCCAGGTGTCCAGGTGTGAGGGCCACAGGCGGGTCAGGAGACGTGCATACTTCAACACTCGGTGAGCTATTGACGTCTCAATCAGGTGCTTCTTCTCATTTACACCAAATTGCTTTGAAACAGAACAAAATTAATGTTAAATTATGTGCTTAACCCATCAGGTGCTGGAGACTTCTGCCGTTGAGTGTTGAAGACGTTTGGAATTCTTTATGAATCAACCTGCTTTTGGGGGAAAGAACAGTATTGTTACCTGCAACAAATATCTAGCTGGTTCATTCTAGCATGTGAAGATAAGTTACTATAAGCATGTGAGTTATCTGTGAAGTTTGATATATACCTTTATCTTTGTAAACTTTACTGTGAATTTAATGAATAATTTTCCTTATGTCAACTTATCTTTCTGAATGCTTTCATTCTTAACTTTCACTGCCAACTCATCTTAACAATAGACTTCTTCAATGCCAACTCATCTTAACAATAGACTTCTTCAATGCAAACAGAAACATAGAAAAAAATAGCTGAAAATGAAAAATAGAAAATGTTATAAAAGCATAATTTTTCTTGGTTTTCTCCATGTCAAACCTAAGTACAAAGATCAATACTAAGTACACATAATAAGTAATAATTTCAAATACGAAAAAAAAAAAGTAAATATATGTCAATTTCACTTTTCATGATCTGACATGCCTGGTGTTCCCACAAAGACAGTGTGCCCCATGTCAGCTGAGCCGTCATAAATAAAAAGCTAAAGCTGAATTTCTTACCTTTCTTCTTATACTGATGAGCTCAATTAGTTTCTTTTCATAATTGATGTAGTTAACAAAATCTATTTTTTTCTTTGATCTTCTTGCCAGACGATATTCAAACTCCCTTCGCTTTTGTATCAACTTCCTGAGAAACAAAGGAAAGCATTATTGCAGAGGCTAGCTACATTGATGTGTAGTGTTTGTTTTAACATATCATATGGAGTCTTAAGAAATCTCCCCAAGTCATTAGATTACGGAATTTCCAGAGTGCACGTTATCTGGCTTTGAGGGAAAGGAATGAAATAGTGTAGGTAGCAAGTCAATCAGATGAGAGCCTAAATGCCACCTGATGTTTGAAATTCACTTGCACATGACTAATTTTGTCCTAGTCCCCCCCGCCCCCCAAAAAAGAAAAACTTCCTAGCAGGTTTCTAAGCTTGCTAGCTACTGGTAAACCTGGAAACAAAAGCCATCAAAAACTACAACATCCTCTAATTTCACGTCTCAGATCCAGACAGCATCAAAAGGTTATATCAAGTACCATTCTTTTGTTACTTACTAGCATCACGTAACAAACTCCCTTCTTCCCCTACCAACTACATCAAGGGAAGCTTACCTCACATACTCTCAAAATGTTCTTAAATACAAGCAATGCAGAACCAAAGTTCATCCCAGGAGAGAAACCTGTCCATACGCCACCCTTCAGTCTTCACTCACTTCACTTCCTTACTGGTCAGGATCCCCAGCCTTTCCAAGTCCTCCACCTCCGGGATGGTCTCCTCGATGCGAAACTCCACAAACTCGGCCATTATTCCTTGTATTCAGGGCACCACAGAACAAGAGCGGCACAGCGACACAACGCTTTCTCCCCACGTGGCTTTGTTGTGGTTGTGATGACACCGAGTTTCGCTGTTTTACTCGGGTACTCAAGACCAAGATCACTACTAGGAACTAGTGTAATAGATGCTGTATGACTCTGTATGCCGTGTTCTGTTGTCGTTTTTTTTTTTTTTCCTACAGGAGTGCCGATGCAAAGGCCTGGCTTAGGAGGAATCCTGAGCCTCCTGTAATATTAATATGAAAATCAAGGATGATGTAAGTGTACATGATATGGAACACCTGAATGAGAAAATGCTTTAGCTCAATCATATTAACTTATATGCCTATTCGTGCAGGTCAGTGATGTTAGCCATGTCCACTGCATGGTTGTATTTAAGTGGAGGGACATGTGAATTAACGCCCATCCATTGTGCATCTCTCTATTAACTTCCCCATCTTCTCATCTCCCCCTCTACTACCTCCAGTAGCCCCTTTGCTCGTACCCTACACCTCAGTATCCCCACTCCAGACCCCCCACACTTGCATTTAGTAGCTTCATGTATCACAAAGCACGTTGTAATACCCTTCACACGCTTCTAACATCGCAGCACCTCCCCAAAACACCCCGGAATCTTTCACTACCCAGACATCCCCAATAACGATCGCCAACATGCCTACAACATCCCCGAGACGCCAAATCAACCCCAATCACACCATCATACACCAAAAAAACATACCCAAAACACAATCAAAACACTCCAAATCACTTCAAAACACACACATATATATCTAAACCACTCCAAAATAACCTTGACACTATCAAAAAACAAACAAACATCCCAAAACACAATCAAATATACATAAAACACACCTAAAATCCTCAAACACTTCCAATTGTCCATGAAACACCACAAAACACAAGCAAAATGCACCTAAAGCACCTCCAAACACACCCAAACCCATCTACAAAAACCTCAAAGCCCATCCAAAACACACCGAAAACACCCCAAAACACATAATAATAATTATGATAACAATAAACAAAAATACGACACTCTCACCTAAGACAAATATTGCAAATAAAGACAAGGCACCAAGGGGAACTACCTAAATATTGTCTTGGCATTTTCCTATTTTGCCTCCTCCTCCATTTTTAATTTCTTCTTCCTCTTCCTACTTTATCTCTCCTATTTTCTAACTCCTACTATTCCTACCTACACGCCTGAGTTTAAAAACAGCTGGAAACATCTGGAAAACACTGGAATTTAAGTTGAATATTGAAGAAGGGAGGCTGGAGTTGAGCAGGTCGCCTGGAGGGCCCGGGATGATGTCATGCCGTGACTCCCCGAGTGACGTGAAAACCCTCCTTGAGACTTAGTTACTGGGGAAGTGTGCCTCCTAGTGGCGCCCGCTGGTAACGTAGGAACAAGCCTGCCGAGGCAGGATTGGGCCTACGGCTAAAGTGCTTTCCCACGAGGTGAATGTGAGGCGGGGAGTTGGACAATATTCCATCCTCCCTTATCAGATGTTCATAGAGTAATGGGGTTCAGCCAGGCTTCGGAGCCCAGAACAGCTTCACTGATCCGGAGTCCTTCTGTTGCTTCGGGTTCTCTATCCCGTTGGGGTGGGGGCCGTCGGGGTGATTTGCCGCGTCGGTGGGCCAAACCCACTTACCCTCAACATCGGTAGTCACTCTGGCGCTTCCGGGATGACGGCCCGCTGGTTGGAAGGTAGTTCTTCACCTGCCTGAAGACCAGCGGGTTCATGGCTTTGATAATGGGGTACACGGTGCGGATGCGGTACCAGTCCCCCCCGGGTCGGAGGGGCGGGCATAGAGCCTCTGTGTTCGTCCTTAGAATCAAGGGCGCTCTAGCAGAAGGCGTACGTCTGCGAACCGATGTTTCGTGCTGCGGCGGGATTAGTAAAGCAGGTAGCCAACCGCCTGGTCTGAGAGTGGTGTCCTCAGCTGGAATCCTGTCGGGGGCGACCTCGGCAGGTAGGTTTCGCATCACCTGTGCCGTTGAAGACAGTAGGTGTGAGTAGTGCTAGCTCTGCCCACTACCCTGTCGTCCCCCCACAAGGGGTTGTCCTGGCCGCCTGCTATCGGCTGCTTGGTCACCAAGCGTGGGTAAACGGCGGTCGGACAAAGCACGACTCCATTGCTGGAATTTAGCCGATGCTCTGCCGGCTTTCAAGACTTCCGCCGTCTCTGCCTCGGGAGACGATAGTGGGAAGACGTAGTGTGCAGGTTTAAAAACAAGAGGTTTGGTTGTTGGACAACAACAACAACAAACAACACTGGTAGTATGCTGGTTTGAGATTACCCGCCGGGGACGAGTGGTGCCTCCCTCCCGCAGCACGATCGCAGCACTAACCCCGATCGCCGTTATGCGGCGATCGGGGTTAGTAGAGAGCTCTGTTGGTCCACCACCAACTCCTCCTCCTCCGATCGTCATTGTCGTCGTCGCTATTGGAATTAACCATGGGCCCAGCTGGCCACTACTACGACGACGACTACTGAGGCACCAAACGCCGTGGTATCCCGTGGGCGTGTAACAACAGTTGGTCTACCCCACGCTCCGGCACGGAGCGCGGGGAGAAAAAAAGATTTCTCTTTTTTTGGGCGGGCAGGGCACGATTTGCCCCGCCAACGGGTCAACGGCACGCTGCGGGAGAGCAAGCGAACCGCGACCACCCATAAACTTTTTTTTTTGTGTGTGGTTTTCCTCCAAAACCAACAACACGTTAATGATCCTTCCGCAGGTTCACCTACGGAAACCTTGTTACGACTTTTACTTCCACTAAATGATCAAGTTTGGACATCTTTCCGTCAGCTCGAGGCGCCGAAAGAGCCCAGCGGCGGCAGCAGAACTGACCGCGACGTAGGCCCGGCATCCAAGAGCGCCAGTCCGAAGGCCTCACTAAATCATTCAATGCGTGTGTGGTAAGACTGACCAGTGCCGACCTGAACACTCCAGCTAGCCATCCTACCTCTCCAGCGCCACCTGCCCTCACTGTCCCCTACCCGTCTCCCGACTCGCGCGCGCACACACACACACACACACACACACACAAATTGCCGGCAAAGTTGACATGTCATCAAATAATATAAATATCCTCTTTTCCACCACTACCCACACTCCCTAATAAACCTCTTCGCTTCCCCACTCCCAACGTGATATAAGTCTTGGCTTCCCCACTCACCACCCCAATCCCCTAATATAACTCCAGGCCTCCCCACCTTCCTCCCCGCTAATGTCATCCCATGACACCACACTCAGGTATCTAAGCAACCACCAAATTATTACTGACGATATAGTCTGCTCGTTATATTATATATGTTAAGGCTGTTAAGAGAGAGAGAGAGAGAGAGAGAGAGAGAGAGAGAGAGAGAGAGAGAGAGAGAGAGAGAGAGAACTGACACTCATTTCACGCGACCCCTGATCACACACACAATCAAAGCAAATACGTAATTTTTCGTGAATATTTTCAATGTGTGAAGAAGTAGGAAGGAAATGGAAGGGAGAAGAGAAGGTCGAGGAGAAGAAAAGAGGGAAGAGGAGGAAGATGCAGAAAAAAAAAAATAAATATATAGATCTCTCTCTCTGTATATATATATATATATATATATATATATATATATATATATATATATATATATATATATATATATATATATATATATATATATATATATATATATATATATATATATATATATATATATATATATATATATATATATATATATATATATATATATATATATATATATATATATATATATATATATATATATATATATATATATATATATATATATATATATATATATATATATATATATATATATATATATATATATATATATATATATATATATATATATATATATATATATATATATATATATATATATATATATATATATATATATATATATATATATATATATATATATATATATATATATATATATATATATAGTACACCCACTCACACCGAAACATTATTCATTCTTCGTTGCAAATTAATATTTAGAATAACGGAGCAAGAAACAAGGAAACGTGTACCAAATGTTATACTTACTCACTACTCGTTTACTTGCTTCATTCCTCCTGTGGCATGTTACACAGACAATGGAGCATTAGTAATTTGTTAATAAAACTCCAAATATAAAGCATGGTGGTAGGACTCTTACACTTGTACAGGGAATAAAATGTTTTGGTGTTCTGTTATCACTTACTACTCTTGCTTACTTGCTCCATTTCTATCGTGACATCCTGATACAATGAAGCAATAAAAATCTGTCAATACAGCCTGAAAAAGTAGTTGATAATACGTAAAATATATATAAAAAAACTGGATGATATTTTGATGCCCTCTCCTCGATATGGTGCGCATGTTCATTGGTGACGCCCGGGATAAATTTTTAACCCTCAAACAATTTGGCACAACAGAGGATGCAAGAATGACTTGAAAAACTAAAGGCCCATTGCATCAGTGCACACAGCAGGAAATATTCTGTGCAGTGTTGAATAAAAATCTGTGTAAATGCATTAAGAACCGGAGTGTTGTGAAGAACAGAATGGGTTTCATGTGGACAGAGTAGCTAAGGATATCACGTTTTTGGTGAATGAAACGGTTGAAGTTTTCTAGATAATGAGAAAGCTTATGATGGGGTGAATCAATAAATGCCAGGTAAAGTCTTACAAAATATTGGGTTGAGTGCAAAGATTAGCATAGTGCTGAGTATATGTTGACACAAGCACTAAATTCAGACTAGGAAACACAGAAAGACTGGGCGAAGAGTGAGAGAAGTTAGACAAGGATGTATATTGTCACAAACCTATTTTAGCTTGCACACAGTTGTTAACAGCCAGAATGAGAAAAATTATTGGAGTGTGTAGGGAATTTGTGTGCTCTTTTAGGCAGATGATGAAGTGGTTATGAGTGAATCATTAGATGTGCTCCAAAGTGTGTTAGATCATACTCCATTTGTTCTGTCTTTTTTCTTTCCCTGCAGGAGGTGCCATTGCAAAGGCTGTTGATAGAGGCATACATTGAATATGGCAAGGAAGGGATGAGTGAGTCACCCGCTGTCCTTCCTCGGATTCACAATTCTTATTTTTATAAATAACTAGACTAGGATATTTATGCACACACTAATTCTCTCTCTTTATTATCAAATAGTGCTATGCAACCCGATGACATGGTATTGATGGAAATCAACTTTCCGTCATCTGAAAATGAAGAACCCACATCAGACACAGAAGTGAAGCATGGTTTCAAGCAAGAAATAAAAAAACTTTCAGTTTTGAACATTCACCAAATATCATGTTATGTCCGCCCGTTCATTTCATCATGACATACCAAATTTGAAGGCATAAAATGTTGATACAAAGATGGATCTACCCATTCATTTACCATAACAAACTAACACAAAAGCATTTAACTATTGGTAAGCAGAGTGACTTACCTAGGCCACAAGGACACAGCAACCTCCAGCAGCCTTGATCTTTTCCTCAGCCTTGCGGGAGAAGAACTTTGCCTTGACGATAACTGGCTGCTTGGGAAGATTACCCTTGCCCAGAACCTTGTAGTAACCCTGGAACAACAGGCTTTGTTTAGTGCTAGTCTTAGAGTCTCTTATGAAACTTGAGTATTTCCAGCATTCAGCAATGAACACTCGCCAGGTGAAGTCCGACCGCCCGTTCACAATATCATCATTAAAAAGAATGAGACAGGTAAGTAATGCTTTTGACTGTCCAAGAGATCCATTTTCCCCAATACAAGACATTATATCTGACATAAGATGTAACATTGTATGCATATCCACTCATGTCAGAATACCCTCAGCAAGAGGACTGTGAAGATTGTTTTCCTCCTTGTCTTAAAACGACTATTCATGCCGACAACTCTTTCTGGGACACACTCAAGGTGACAGCCATGATCCAATGAATAAATGTTTCCTGTACTTAGCATTCCTCATGGCCAAGGCCATGAACTGAATTTCTGGCATGCAATGATCATTCCAATGACATAATATAAACACCGAGGAACCTTTACCAAGCTGTGGATTCTGTATGACAGTATACGTACCGATCTCACAACATTGATGACTGGCGCCTTCCTGCTGATCTTGGCATAGTTGGTCCTGGTCTGTTCGGATACCAGGGACCACAGCTTGTCCAGGTTGACGATGGGTGCCCACCTGTGGTTGGGGCGGTCATGGTAGCCCCTCATACCAACCTGTCGGGGTAAAGTGACATCAGCAGCAGTTCACGTTTACCATTACCCAAGATGCTGCAGCTTCCATGCCAGTGTTGTGATCTACATCATGTGAGTCTAATGTGCAGATTTTGTGGCACAAATTTTACAAGAAGAGCACCATCAGATTCCTGGAATATATTTTACTGGTTTTCTGTGTATGACTGTCAGTAAGATTTTCAAAAGGGAAATTACATAAAATTCAAAAAATATTTCTCTAATGCCTCACTTGAGAGAGAGAGAGAGAGATCCATCGACACCTTACCTCAGGAATGTGGACAAAGTGTTAAGAATTACCAGTTATGAATTTATATTTTCTCCCACTGAGGTTGAGGCTGTAGTTCAATGAAGTTTTCATTATCTGGAGTATATGATAATAACACTAATAGTATACTTTGGCTGAATAAAAACTACATAATTTAAAAGTAACATAAGAGAGCCATAGAGAGCCTTGTTATACACATTAAAACAGCCAGTTCTAGCAGAAAAGGCAATGCAAGCACCAACACACTTTACTTAAAACACATATCAGAGTCAGTGACTATTGAAGTAATGGCATACACTATGAAACAGTGGCATCCCTGGGCACAATCCTGTTACACTGCCAGACACATCATTGTGTATTTTTTAGGCAGAGAGCCAGGGCTGCTGTCAACAATAACAAAATGAGGGATGATGAATGTGTGTATGTTGTGGCAGCCTTTAAATCTGATTCTAGAAAAAGTTGAAAACATTCATCTATGGCAGAAGTAAACAGGAAAGGACTTGCAGTTAACATGCTGAACAGTGTACACAATAAATGGATAGAGTACAATATAATATCCAACATAGAAAAAGAAAATACGACTAAAGTATCTAGAAAAAATATTCATAAATTGAGATTTAAAGTTCTCCACATCTTAAATCTGTACAGGGAGAACGACAATGTGGACATCTGGCGGCTGAGGTGTGAACAAGACGTGATATCTCCAGTTCAGGAGAGATTAAAAATATTGCTTCCTTAAAGTACTAATTTGAATATTTCTCATTCTGTTTTCTAAATTCCTTATCAAATGATTAAGTAACAAATGAAAAGGAAATACTGAACAGCAAAGATCTAAATTATACTTACTTTTCCAAAGTATCCAGGATGGTACTTGTCAAAGTTAATTCTGTGGTGGTGCTGGCCACCAGCGTTACCACGACCACCGGGGTGCTTGCGGTGCTTGCCTGAGGTGAACAGGGGAAGTAAATCTTAGATATGCAACACAACTGAGGGTAACACACCTTGGTATGGTAATTTCGTTAAGAATCAACCGATAACGTCTTCTAACATCGTCAATTTGAGAAGGATACTAATTCTAATTTGCCTATGTCCAAGGTAGCAAACAACATACACACTACAACACACGAATGAAATGCACTGCTGTAAAACAATCATGTGCGTTAAATTTTATGCTTTCAGTCTATATCAAAGCATTCATATGTTGCAAGCCAGCTACTCTCCTGAAGAACACAAACTATCACACTCACCAACACGGCCATGTCCGTGGCTCACGTGTCCACGCAGCTTCCTGGTCTTCTTCCTGTGTGTGGACTGAAAAGGAAAAACAAATTTTTAACAGACAGCAAATGAGATTACGATAGATCAAGATTGCGGCTCAGGTTACATATTCTTATTAACGTAAAAACATATTATCCATAAATAGGCAGAAATTAGAAGCACCAGCGCATCTAATAACCACAACCATTCAAGTTAACAATAATAAGAGAGTAATCCCTTTAGACTCAACCTAAACAAACCCAACCTAACCTACACAACACCTTGCCCTCCACCACCATCACCTCCACCTTCCCAATCACTCAAAGCGCACAGTATAAAACGTAAACCAATCCCAGAAGCCAAAAATACACCATTAACTTGCCATCTCAGCTTGTAATCCCCAACAGCTAGCTTCTCTCCAACACCCAAACAACAGGCGCCGTGACAGACCCTCGGCCCATGCTCGTATTTATCCCTATTTATCCACCGCACCCGCCTCTCTCCACTGCAGAAAAGTAATGCAATAGCTTGCAGGGTTACTTGGCTGTCTATGTGTCACTGTAAGACAACGACATGATGGCTGGGGAGGGCAAATGAAAGCAAAATACAAGACTCCCCAGCACAGTCCTCACCATGTTAGCGGCGGCTCGTGGAAAGGAGGTAAACACGCACCGTCCGCCAAGACACTGGCTCTTATCCACATTTTCTTTTTCATCTTTATATGCATAATTTTATTCAATGAATATATAATTTTGTTTTATAAATTATTAGAAATTATTTTCTTATATTTGATGATAAATAATTCTTGTTTTTAGTGATAGGGTTACGATAGATATTTTGTCTCAAATTAAGAGAAAACGCTACTATTTAATGGTAAGCTATTCTACTTTCATTTTCTTTTTAACCTACCCCTTTCTTTCATCATTTCTCTCCTACTCTTACACACACACACACACACACACACACACACACACACACACACACACACACACATTCAGATTTTTCTCCAGTTACGTTTTTTTCGATAAAAGTGATAATCATAAGTATCTACAACTGAATTAATAAACCTGGTTAAGCTTAGAAATCAATGATAGAAGTACCATGAACAATTACAATAACAGATACAGTGATATAATTGATAGATCGTTGCAGTGTTCATTTAGATAGTGTAACATGTAACAGCCAGCCTTGTAAGAACCAACAAGTCTACTGGTGCTTGATCCTCCATTATCTTGATTATGTTCCTTTGACTGGGAAGAGGAGCCAGACAAGAACCTCATACACCTTCCTCACCGTCTTGATGGAAGCCTCACATGGGTGTACAATGAGGCCAGACTAACTTTCCACGGGAGTCAGTCACCCAGTAGTGTCGCCCTTTCCGTCCCTTCCTTCACGGCCACGCACCTTCTGGCTAAAGGTCGAGACGAGGCCCTGCACTGACCTTGGGCCTGGCCAGCTCGTGCGTGCGTGCGTGCAGAGACGATACTTCCACTCACGATTTGCCATCACCAGCTGTCGCATCACACACGGGTATACATTTTGGAGCAGTTTGCTGTGACTTGCATGCGTGCCGATGTGAAGTGTCTAATGTACCTTCATTAATGGATGATGATAATGATGTTTTTTTCATGCACATTGGACGGTTTGCTGTGACGTGCATGTCTCATCACACACGGTGCATTTTGGAGCAGTTTGCTGTGACGTGCATGCGTGGCGATGTGAAGTAAGGTGTCTCATTTATCTTAGTTATGTATGATGACAGTAATAGCGTTCTGTCTCATGGTTACTGGATGGTTTGCTGTGACGTGCATGCATGGCGATGTGAAGTGAAGTGTGTAATGCGTCTTTATGAATACATGATGGTAATAATAGTATTCTTTTTGAGGAGTATTGGATGGTTTATTCATACGGGAAGTGCCAGAGAGGCTGTGAGTAGATTATTGACACGACAGCCGGAATAAAAAGCCTGGCGCTACTTGTTCTGTCAGTCTCCTCAGGCAGCGCTTTCCGGTGGAGTGGCTGCGGGCACGCCGGGCCGCCGCGGGGTGTGCTGCGTTCCACAGTAGATGAGGGAGCGGGGGAGCAGCACTCTCACCCCGCCTCGGCCCGCCGCCCTGTGTTGACAGGAAGCAGCGGTGAGATGAACTCCTTGTCTTTGTGTTTTCCCCTCCCCCTCCTACTGTAGGTGGAGGGAAGGGTAGAGAAGCGGGGCCCTGGCTGAGTCTTCTTCGGAAAAAAAAAAAAAAAAAACAGTACACATAAAGACTAGCATGGATCGCTTTAACGTGCAGTTTTTACCGTCACTGCGGGATAAATAGTTTCCCACGGTGGGTGATATTGCTGCGTCAGGAGGCGTGAGGAGGCTCTTGCAGGGCTGAGGTTACTCCCAAGCTTCTCTATCACAAATTCCTGAGGCTGGATTTTACAGCTAATAGGAGCCATGCCATTCACGGTTCGATGATGCAGTAGAAAACTTGCTATTCCGAAATTAGATTTTTAACCTTTTTTTTATTTTTTTTTATTTAAGTATTGTAATGCCTGTCTTGTAGAAGAAACCTGACGTGCTAGTGGGTTGAACGAACGAGCATTTCACTAACCACCTTATTTTATTTATTTATTATTATCATTATAATTTTTGTCCATTTTGATCGTTATCTATTCTTTGTTAGTTTCTTTGTATACTAGAACAATTTTGGCAGCGACCATGAACTCATCAAACTATGGTTAATGATCCGGTGCTTTCGTCCACAGTGGAATCGAGTCCAGCCAGCATTCACGCCTGCTTCCTGTGCACTAATAATTCTACTTGTCGAAGGATTAACTAACCTTTATAATGGATGGCAACAAGGCCGTACAGCTCACCGTCACATGGCAAAACACAATTCGCTCTAATAACCCCTCATAACAGCCAGACTGTGCAACAAGCGGCTCCTTTACTAATACATCCCTTACACCACCCATAGTGTTCACTTCTGTCCAGCATCAGCGAATTCCTTGTTGGCTGAGTGAGGGGCGCAGCATGTGTGCGCATGTCTCCACTTCATCGCCAAGCTGAATCAGATCCTGCGCGACGTAGCATAGCGAGGCATAACCAGCGGGAGAGATGCTTAGTTGATTCGAGTACGGGAGCAAGACCTTGATGTAGGTCTCTTGTACTCCCTCATTTGCCCGCCATTTCATGCTGGGTTTAGGTTATGGGCATCCCTTAAGTGACTCACTGAAAATATTACTGCTTCTCCCTATCGTTTGTTGCCTTCTGTGCCTTACACGCATCCACCATCAGCAGGTGGCAACACTCACTTTTGTGTTCGAAGCACCAGACCAACAGTTTGCGGTCATGAAGGCTTTTATGAAAGTGATTCCTAGGTATGGTGAGCCAGGTAGTGAAAGATAAGTAATGGATGAAGGTTAAGAGTAACAAGAACCATGATGAGGAAATGTGTGTACAGTGATCACACAGCCACACCTGCAATTTGTCTTAGGATCAACATACACGATTACTTTAAAATATTTTATTATCGATTTACCTAAATGGTGATGATGTTAATGACAGACACCAGTTTGTTCTCCACACAGCAATGACCAATGAATGCAATGATGGAAATATAAAAACATTCACATATGATCCAAGTATAAAATAATGACAGGGCTTACAAAGGGGGGGCGCTGGGCCCATAAGTTACTGCGAGCTATGTACAGAGAGGGGCAGGGCAGGGCCGTGGGCGGGGGCGTGACTGTCCCCACGGCCTCGCTATGTACACACTACCACAGCTGACTTAGACCAGAGGTAAGTACGGCGGCACACCGCACGCGCACAGACAAACACACACACACACACACACACACCCACACATACACACACACACACACACACACATACACACGCGGGCGCGGCACATACCGGGGTATGCGCGGCAGGGCGGGACTAGACAACGTGGCCCTGGCCGGCGCCAGGCTCGGCACTGTAATCAACCACCTTTGGTATGAGCAGGTATCACGGGTCACCCACACCGACGCCCCCGCCACAGGCCTGCTGGGCCGCGGGTGAGGGTGGGCGGGGCAAGGGACAGGAGGGCAGGCGCGGGCCCCGTCATGACCGGTACGTGCGAATCACATCCCGGATGACAGCGCGGCAGATGGGGCACTGACCCCCGCCCCGTCCCCGCCACTGCTGCAGCGCACACTCGTAACACATACACATGTGTCCGCACATGTACAGCACCGAGTCCACTGGCTTCTCGTAGCACACCGTACACTCGTGCAGGGCGGGGCCTGGTGGCAGATCGCCCCTGGAGGTGAGGGTGGAGGAGGCAGACACGGGCTCCATGTAGGCGCCGCTGTACACCGAGGACATGGTGCCGTGCCCGCTGATGGGCTCCCGCGGCGCCGGCAGTGGGGGAGGTGGAGAGGCGTTGTGGGTGTGGGTGGTGGGCGGGGAGGGTGGACTGGGCGGGAGACTGACAACCAGAGGGGACGCCCGTGACATTTGTGGGTGTGCAGGCCGACCCACGGGTTCTGGCCGCCGAGGAGGCGAGCTGGAGGCTGTAGGAGAAAATTATTGCATGATTAGGTACATTGTCTGTTGTCAGCAAGAAATGTTACACGTAAACACGTCCTTTCTAGTTCGTATTACAAACGTATTTTTAGTTTCTAAAGGGTGAAGGCAGTTAAGGGACTTGAGAAAGGAAAGGACACTCACCTGGCTGCTGTGGGGGCGCCGGGTCGTGCGTCACGCCCAGACTCCTGATCTTGCTGGTGTTGCCGTACACATCGAAGAAGGCCCACAGCTGCAGCGTGTGGTCCACGTGCATGAAGACCTGAGGGGCAGCGCCGTTGCGAGAGAAGGTCACCTCGCCCTGGTGGGAGAGGGCGAAGGCCAGCTCGTCGGCAGGCTGTGGGGACGCCGCCACGTCCTTGCTCACCACCCAGTACTCGAGGCGGTCTAGAAGCAGATCACAGTCCTCTGGCAGCTCGGAGGGCTCAAGGCCCGCGGGGTTGGCAGATGTCAGCCCGAAGGCCAGGGCGCCCACGTACATAGCCTCCACGTGTAACACCTGCACCACCAGGCGCTCCCCGGGCCTTAGTGGCCGGGCGGTGAACACATACCCGTGGGAATACTCTGTCTCGGTGCGGGCCGCCACAGTGCGGTCGTTGTTCAACCTGACATTGCGGCCCCGCACGCGGTGGAAGGGCAGCGGAGTGAAGGCCGTGTGCGCATAGTGCCGCAGCGGGAGCGCGTCTGGGGCACGAGGCGTGGGTGTGAGTGCCAGCTGAGCCATGGAGGGCTGCAGTCTCTCCACGCCTGAGTCAGGCCTGGCCGGGGGCTGAGTCTGGGACTGTGGGGCGGGCAAAGCGGCTTGGGGCACCACCCGGGAGCTGGCTGTGGAGGATCCGGGGCTCAGATCATTCACTATCCTGACCCGGTTGTTGAGCTGTGACTCCGGGTCCAGGAACTCCACCGCCGTGCTGTTGCCGTACACATCGAAGAGTCCCCACAGCTGGGAGCGCGTGTCCACGCCGCTGAAGAACACGCCGCGCTCCTCGCCGTTGATGCCGAAGTGGACATCGCCTGAAGAGTCTGCATAGTAGAAGAGGATGCTGCCCTGCTCAGCGAAGCGTTCACTGAGAGCCTTGGCCCAATAGCCTGGCTTGTTGGTCAGGTCTGGGCAGGCGTACTTGGGTAGGGCGTCACGCAGGCCGGCTGGGTCCTGTGAGGTGAAGCCAAAACGGATGACACCAGACCAGTTGCTGTTGACCTCCAGGAGCCGCAGACACACCCTCTCGCCGATCCTGATGGGCCGGTTGGAGAAGGCAATGCCTTTACAGAAGCTCTCTGTTCTCCGCGCGACCCTGCCGTCGTTGGCGATGCGAACGTTCTCCCCGCAGACTGGGTGGAAGGTCAGCGGCGGGAGGTTGGACGTTCCTGACTGCCGACCCGCTGAAACAGAGAAAAGAGGTTAGGAAAACACAAGCGGGAATAATGCGCGCGCGCTCTCTCTCTCTCTCTCTCTCTCTCTCTCTCTCTCTCTCTCTCTCTCTCTCTCTCTCTCAAAGCATACACTATTGTACTAGTCAAGGCCACATCATTACCACAGCCTCCCTCTCCCTCCCCAGAGCCTAACAGTCTCCGGAGATTACTTGTTTGCTTCTTGCACTAGTCACCCAAACAACAGTAAAGGCCAAACACACACACACACACACACACACACACACACACACACACACACACACACACGAAGAAAAAAAAGTGAAATATACACCCCACTCTCACTCGCATGGCCTAACGCTACCCACTACCAAGTCTTTCCCTTTCACTAAGGAAGAAATAAAACCAGTAAACTGTTCTCGACATATACGGTACCATTACTACAAACGTGCAAATCACCTCTCGGAAACATCTCAAAATATATTAAACGCTTTACAATTTAGTAGAGCCACAAATTAGGTCTTTATCCAGCAGTGCGGAGTGGGAGCGGCAAAGTAGGCGTGCAAGACTCCCACTCCCACGCCCAGCTCGCACGAGAGGTCAGCTGGTGAGCCACGAAGCCAACAGTGAAACCGGGTCGAGAGAAAGGGTCAGGGAGGGCTCGGTCGTGCAGGGAAGAGCTTTGTTGTAGGTCGACCTGCCTCGGGGTAAAGGTGGACCCTGCTGCCACTCCTACTGACGGCGGAGGGAAGCAGGAAGGGATACAGGGCACAAAGGAACGCAGGCACACTCCAATGAACAGCTGTGGAATGTATAGCCAAATACATCTACTTAAAGACTCATTCGCTTTGAATCAACTATACGAGGCAATGATGCTTAATTAAAACTTTATGGTCCTTTCCCCTTTGATTCCTGAACTAGAAACCTTCTACTTATCTTCCCCTCTGTAGACTGTAAACTCAGACTAAGGCTGCCTAAAGGCTACTTAACACCAGCAGCATCCACGCACTCCCTCCTTCACTCCTCCCCGCCTATCACCTCAGCGACCCAATGTCACAGCCACTTCCGCCGTTGTCAAGCAAAACTAACCATTACCTCGTATGTCCCTCGTTAGCCGCCTCTGCCGTGCTCTGGTTATCACGCATTTCATCACCAATCAATAACACGGTACGAATACCACCATTATATCATTAAAACACCACACTCGTCTCTCTTAGACAATGATGTCTCGGAATGAACGACTGGAAGCTAATTACGAAAATCAAGCCCCTACACAATAGACCGTTAAGTGGTTCAAGTCTCGCTGGCGTTCAAAAGTGACATTCTCATCCCATAGAATTTAGCAGACAACTGATAATCCCCCATGACGTGGGGATCGTATTTAGACTCGAGGAGGGTGTGTGTGTGTGTGGCGAGGGTCGTCCTGCCTCCAGGAGATCGCCACCGCCATCCACCCTCACGCCTCGGGTCCTTTCCCACCAGCACCAGCGGCCCCTCGCCCCCCTCCAGTGGACCACAGCGGAAGTGCTGCTTACCGGATGTGAAGCGCCGTCGCCCGTGCCGCAGACGCCACCAAATTGCTGCCCCTTCCCACCACTCCGCCTTCCCTCCCTATACAGCCC
Source organism: Scylla paramamosain (assembly GCF_035594125.1). Taxonomy (NCBI): domain Eukaryota; kingdom Metazoa; phylum Arthropoda; class Malacostraca; order Decapoda; family Portunidae; genus Scylla; species Scylla paramamosain. Next base: position 2,412,636 of record NC_087159.1, on the reverse strand, counting down.
CAGCACCACCACCATCACCACCAGGCGCAGATGCGGTGCTCAAAATAGCCCCAGTCATAACACTACCTCTGGTTATAACTACTAAGAGAGAGGATGCTAACCTAGTCCCATGCGTCTCTTGAACTTCTTGAGGACCTTCATCTTCTTGAATATGGGTCCCGCTGTGTAGCAAGTGACAGTGGGTTCTGCGGCGTACTCCTCGATACACAGGGCAGGCATCACGGCGCGCCTGCTACCACTCGCATCCAGGGCGATGCCGCCGTGACACACCACTCACAACCAAAACATACACTCCGCTGATTCAGTGAAGACGGCAGCACTTTCACTCCACTAACACAGAGGCTGCAGTTCTTTTTACTATTTCCAGGTGAATAAGCGATGCGTGTAAAGGTGTTCACTATTCGTTGGTAGTATTTTCCAGCGTCACAGACTCCTTCAGGTAACGCATTATCCTCTGGGCCTGGCGGTGAAGTCCAACGCGGTGTTATTATTAAGTCCCGGCGTGACAGAGTGGCGAAGACCAGAGACGCGTATCGGAGTGTCTTCCCCCAGCGGACTGTGACTAGAGACTGGCGCGAGCTGAATGTGGCGGTGGGAAGACAGCTGCTCCCCCCCTCACCCCTGACACCGGGCCGGGGGACTGGGGGAGAGCGGGAGCGAGAGAGAGGGACGGGAGAGCGGTAGGTGAGAGGGGAGGAGCTGGGGGAGAGGCGGACGGAAACAATTGTGAGTTGGTGATTACTAATTTTCATTCATTTTAGTTTCCTGCTAAGACACCTCAAGCCTCCGAGGTGTACATCAGAGCCGAGCAGCACCGAGGTGTGAACGAGGATGCCGGGGCCACACCGCCAGAGTTTGTGCAGTTGCTGTCATCTGAATGCGAGACAAAGGGAGGTAGGAATCCCCTAATACCACACATTGTAAATACATCAGAGTGCCTTGTGGATATAAATACAAACACCTGGAAACTGGAAGAAAGCCAGATCGTACCGCAGGACGAGAGGGACGCGCCTGGAGGTTAGGCAATAGTGTGGCGTCATCCTTGGAGCAGCGGGGCTGTGTTACCACATCAATAATGACTTCAAGCGCAATCTGAATTGCTTATCAGAATGCCACTTTTAATTTAACCCATAATTCACAGCCACATGCCTGGCAACACCGGAAAACAGGGATGTTGGTTGGGTAGGGGAGGGCGAGGTAAGAGGGGCGGAGCAGGGGTGGGGGAGGGACAGATGTTCAGGCTGCGCGCACGAGCTACCACACTCCCGCCGACCCCGCCACTCTGGTCTGGGCTCCTCCCCGCCCCCTACCGCATTTCTAATGTTTCTAAATTTCGCCTGATGAAAACACGATGCCATGGAATGAAAATACTGATAACTCGGAAAGGTGGAAGGGAACCGGGGGGTGTTATCACGAGGGTGGAAGTGAAGATAAACAGGGACATGTGGCGGTAGAGCTGTCATGTGTGGGGCTGGTAGTTTACAAAAAGTAACACTCTCGTCCCAGGATTTTTGTGAGCTTTCCAACGTTTCTTCGTAGTTGATAACGGCAAGGGTGCACGGAGGAGTGGCTAGAGAGAGCGTTGCGTAACCAAAGTTGTGTACAGAGGGAAAAATAGAGTATATAACGAGGCATCGTCAACACCTCCAGGGTACCCAGCACAGCACAGCAGCCCGCGCTCTGATGGCAGCGCTCTTGCCACCCTCATGTCACATAATATTATTCTTAAGCTAATTGCCGTGCTCTCCTTCGTCAAAGTCAATCGTTTTGCGCGTTAGATTCTAATGTTACAAAATAGCGGGGATGAGGTTGAGTCGGAGGTTAGAGGGTAAGAGTGAGAAGCTGCAGGGACACGATCCAGCGATCCTCGGAGGATGGAAAGGCAGATGGCAGTGGGTGAAGGTAGCGAGCGTGTCGAGGGAGGCAGTGGTGGGCTGGCCGTGGCTCCCTCCAGCCTGTCTGCCTGCTGTTGTTCGTGTCCTCGCCACACATAGAATCTGACAGATAGCTGGACGGGACGCTGCTGCCCCTGACCACCAGAACCGCCGCGTAGGCACTGCTGCTCCTTGTGACATGCCTGTGGTGACCGTCAAGGCTGCCTCTCTGCCTTCCTTCTCCCCATCCAACCTACGACATCCACCCCTGACGAGGACCAAGGGAGGCATCAGAGAGCTCCTCCTACTCGTATCCTGCACCGTCTCGCTTTCCATCACACGCGTTGGGAGTGTCCTGAAGTAATGGTTCCTGGTTTTATGTGCCGCTCCTCCACGCCTCCTTCCCTTTCCCCTTCCATTCAATCTCGCTTCCGACTACCCGACCACCATCTACTGTTCTCACGGATGCTTACAGGGAAGAAGGCATTCCATTTCCCTGCTCTCCCACCCCCTCCCCATCACACACGCCTTTTCCTTCCCTTCCCTGCCTTGTCCTGCTTGCCTTCGACTGCTTACTTGCTCGAGAGTCAACTTTGTTTCCTTATATATATATATATATATATATATATATATATATATATATATATATATATATATATATATATATATATATATATATATATATATATATATATATATATATATTCTTACAGTCGTTTACCTTTCCTGGATGCGACTTGGCGGGGATTTGGAGACTCACGCGGCGGCCAACAGTGAATGAGTAACGGTGTGTGTGTGTGTGTGTGTGTGTGTGTGTGTGTGTGTGTGTGTGTGTGTGTGTGTGTGTGTGTGTGTGTGTGTGTGTGTGTGTGTGTGTGTGTGTGGAACGAACCAGAGCAAAAATAAAAGGGACATACATCTCTCTCTCTCTCTCTCTCTCTCTCTCTCTCTCTCTCTCTCTCTCTCTCTCTCTCTCTCTCTCAGGAAGGTCATAACAAGTCAAGTGAAAGGATAGAAGGTGGGTCACACGCGAGCCTCCTCCTCCTTCCCCTTCCTCCTCTTCCTCCTCCCACTCACTCCGTTTCCTCTTCTAGTTCTCAACCCTTCCATGATGTCGTCTCTGCTATTTCCTTCCCTTTCGACACCATCCACTTAGCATTCACGAGGATTATCAGTGATTTTCCCTTTACTTGATGCGTCACCACGGCAGGCAATCCTTTATTCACACAGTCAAGTTATCGAAAGCACAATGATTCAGTATGTGTAATATAGAGGTGTAGTTATATGAATCTCGTGTTCTTAAATGTTCAGGGTTCTCATAAGGACTAATTTCAAAGGCCTCAGAGATTATTAGTGGGGTTCTCATGTTTTTTTTTTCATTAATGGTATAGAATCTTTGTTAAACCGTCACTGGATTCATGAAAACGCCCTTGGAAACCTTAATAACTCCCACTAGAGTCTGTCAGAAGTACGTAGTCACATCCAGTCTCTCTCTCTCTCTCTCTCTCTCTCTCTCTCTCTCTCTCTCTCTCGCTCTCCCCATACGAAGAAATTATCAGATCCAGTGAATAAAATCCGTCCGTATAAAGCGCTGCGCAGTTATTGGAACACACACACACACACACACACACACACACACACACACACACACTTTCAATCTGACCTCACAGATTAACTAACTACGCGGCAAATTTTCAAAGCAATTCCCGGATGTTAAAGAAGGAGAGGAGAAGAAATAATAATAATAATAATAATAATAATAATAATAATAATAATAATAATAATAATAATAATAATAATAATTCCATACCTACTACAGCTATTTCTACTGCTATGACTACTACTATGCACTGACAAACTCCCGTAACAGAGAGAGAGAGAGAGAGAGAGAGAGAGAGAGAGAGAGAGAGAGAGAGAGAGAGAGAGAGAGAGAGACCTTACGAACAATTAATGAAACGTTAAAACAAGAGAGCACAGTAATTAATTGACTGATGAACTAACCACTACAGCACAGCAAGGGGATCATAAGGCGCTGGCACTAACACACAAACATATCATAACTTTCAACGCATCATCGCATACTGAAAAAAAAAAAACCACCCAAAAACTCAACGCGGTACCATTAAACAAACCGACGTGGACGAGACACAATTGAGAGCTGAGGCCGTATTCTGAAACGCTTTCCTCTCTCATCACCACGACTATTTTCAAACGGCGACCGAGACGAGTAGGCGGGTTCTCAAGAGTGTTTCAACAGTAAATAACGTTGATACCTTGTTAATCTGTCACTACAACAATACAAACATCCTTAAAAACCAGTATTACTTCAATTACGGCAGTAGAGGAGGGAGCAGAAATGTTTTAGAATATAGTCCTTTTACCGCATCGCGCAGAGTAGGGCAGAGCTGGGCCGAGTCGAGGCGAGGCAGCCAACAAGCTTCCCCGCTAAAACTATTGATGGATGGGTCGTGATGGGAAAGTGTAGGTCGGCCCCCACCCACCCGCCGGGACCGAGGAAGGAAGGCAGCGGGGAGAAGGGAAGCGAGGGGAGCGCAAAAGAGAAAGGAAGCGAGGCAGAGTAACAGGAAAGGGAAGGAGGTGGTGGACAGAGGGAAGGAAAGTGTGTATTTGTTGTGTTAGGCGGGAATGGAAGGTATTGGGAGATAGATAGGTGAAAAATGCAGGGATGAAGGGAATAAGAGAAGGATGACACTAAAGGATAGAAAGAAGGTAAAACGATAAAGGGAGTGGAAAATAGGGAAGAAAATGTATTTGTAACGTTACGAAAGACAGGAAGACATAAAGGAGGTAAAACAGACGAAGAAAATGATGCAGACAAAAGACAAGGAACAGTATAAGAAGGAAGAGGGATAAAGAAACAACATAAAGAATACGAAAACAAGAAAGAGTAAAAGAGACAAGAACAGACCAAGATGGAGGAGAGTGATAAAAAAGGGAAGGGGAATGGAAGAGGATAACAGGAAGGGAAGGAAGAGTACAGCCAAAAGATCTCTTCCAGACCATTCCAGGAGGGAGATGGAGGGTCAAGTACCGCTGTGTGTGTGTGTGTGTGTGTGTGTGTGTGTGTGTGTGTGTGTGTGTGTGTGTGTGTGTGTGTGTGTGTGTGTGTGTGTGTGTGTGTGGAACAAAGGCGAAGGAAGAGATAAATAGTGAGATGATAAAATTAGTACAGTAGAGAAGAGAAGGAACAATGAGGGCTGGATGAAACAAAGGAAGCAAAAATAAGCTAAGAATTCCTTCATCACCACCACCACTATCGCTATCACCACCACCACCACCACCACCACCACCATCAACACCGCCACCAGCGCCATCAACAGCAAGAACACCAAAGCTACTACCACTATCACTTCCACTAACAACAACGAACACATACTACTACTACTACTACTACTACTACTACTACTACTACTACTACTACTACTACTACTATTACTACTAACACAAAACAAGTATAATAAAACTCAAAATTAAGAAAAGAAAGGATAAAATAAATGAATAAATAAATAAATAAATAAAGAAAGGAAGGAAGAAAGTGAGGAAGAAGAAAAGGAATGTGGTTAGTATTATGGTAGTAGTAGTAGTAGTAGTAGTAGTAGTAGTAGTAGTAGTAGTAGTAGTAGTAGTAGTAGTAGTAGTAGTAGAGGGGCAAAGGGACAAACGTGTGTGAGGTTATGTAGTAGCGGCGGTGGTGGTAGTGGTGGTGGTGGTGGTGGTGGTAGTAGATGGCGGCGGCGGCGGAAGTTGAGGGTTAGTAAGGAGAAGGTAAGAGGTAAGTAAGGAGGTAAGTCAGGAAGGCAGGAAAGAGGCGGGAGGGTGGGTAGGCCTAAAGTTACCGTAAGGAGGAGGAGGAGGAGGAGGAGGAGGAGACTAGGAAAACCGTAATAAAGCGACCGGACGCGAGTTACGTCTTCTCGAGGAGGAGGAGGAGGAGGAGGAGGAGGAGGAGGAGGAGGAGGAGGAGGAGGAGGAGGAGGAGGAGGAAGAGGAGGAGGAGGAGGAGGACAAATATAGAAAAAAAGGGGAGTCGAAAGAGGAAGTAGAGCAGAAAAAGGACGTGGAACATGAAAGAGCGAAGAGCAGTTTGGGATCAAAAGACGAGAAGGAGGACGAGAGAGAGAGAGAGAGAGAGAGAGAGAGAGAGAGAGAGAGAGAGAGAGAGAGAGAGAGAGAGAGAGAGAGAGAGAGAGAGAGAGAGAGAGAGAGAGAGAGAGAGAGCCTAAAATGGCGAAGAGAAAGAAAGAGAGTTTGACAAGAAAATCTAACAAGAAACCACTTCTCACTACCATCACCACTATCACCATCACCATCACCACCACCATCACCACCAAGCAGAGTAACAGGTGACAGAGGGTGACTGGCTGGGTGGCTGTGTACTCCTGCAGGTTCTCACGGGTAGGGGCGACTCAAATTTCGGCCAGGTAACAGAATCAGCCGCGCCAGGTAAAGGGAGGTGAGTGGGTGGGTGGATGCGGGTGGTGAAGGTAGCAAGGCGAAGGTAGACAGGTGGAAAGGTGGGGGTGATGGAGGGGTGGAGAGAACAAGTGGTAGTGATAGTGGTGATGGTGGAGAGAGAGAGAGAGAGAGAGAGAGAGAGAGAGAGAGAGAGAGAGAGAGAGAGAGAGAGAGAGAGAGAGAGAGAGAGAGAGAGAGAGAGAGAGAGAGAGAGAGAGAGAGAGAGAGAGAGAGAGAGAGGAGAAAAAACATCAGAAAAGAGGAAAAAATATACCATGTGATGCATAAATAACTAACTCTCTCTCTCTCTCTCTCTCTCTCTCTCTCTCTCTCTCTCTCTCTCTCTCTCTCTCTCTCTCTCTTCCATGCCCTCATTTCATCACGCCTTCCCGCCTTTCCTTCCTTTCTGGCCACTTGCTGAGTAAAAAGAAGAAAACCTTGTAACGAACAGAGAGAGAGAGAGAGAGAGAGAGAGAGAGAGAGAGAGAGAGAGAGAGAGAGAGAGAGAGAGAGAGAGAGAGAGAGAGAGAGGTTAAGTGTGCAATAACAAAGCCATGACCACCACCATCGCCATCACTACGACGACCACCACCCCCGCCGCTACCACCACCACCACCACCACCCAAGGACGACCCCCTCCTGCAGCCGTCACGACCCCCGTTGACCGCGCCGCCCACGTGACCCTTGACCTATCCCCGCCGCTCACGACTCGCCACCGCCAGCATCTCCTCCTCCTCCTCCTTCTCCTTCTCCTTCTCCTCCTCCTCCTCCTCCTCCAGTTCTTGCGTCCTTCCGTGCAAACACCTCGTATGCTTCTTTTTCACATCCTGGTCTTCTCCTCCTCCTTCTCCTCCTCTTCCTCCTTTTCTTCCTCCTCTTGCTCCTGTTCTTCTTTTTCATCTTTCTACTCCTCCTTGTTTTCCTCTTTCTCCTTTTTTTTTCTTGCTGTTCTTCTTCTTCCTCCTCCTTCTTCTTCTCCCTCTTGTTGATGTTTTTGTCCTTTTTCTTTTTCTCAATCTTCAACTTCCTTTTCCGTGTCTTCTTTCTTTATCTCCTCCTCTTCCTCCTTCTCCTCCTCCTCTTCTTCTTCTTCTTTCTCATACGGTTTTACTCTTCTCTCTCCTTATTTCGCAAACTTCTCTCACTCGATCCTTCTCATGCTTTCGTTTCCTCCTTCTCCTCCTCCTCCTCCTCCTCCCAGCTGCTGTCCCGCCACAAGCCACGGTATCTGACATGGGCTGTGCAATATGTATGTTTCAAGTTTTATTCGTCCATCTTTTGTGATTCCCAGTCTCTCTCTCTCTCTCTCTCTCTCTCTCTCTCTCTCTCTCTCTCTCTCTCTCTCTCTCTCTCTCTCTTTTACAGTTCTTTTTTGATCGATTTTTTTCCTATCGTCATTTTTTTTTGGTATTGTTTATTTTCCTCTCCTTCTCCCGATTTTTATTATTATATTTTATCTCTTATCATTCTAAATACGTACTAACCTCTCTCTCTCTCTCTCTCTCTCTCTCTCTCTCTCTCTCTCTCTCTCTCTCTCTCTCTCTCTCTCTCTCACTCTCTCTCTGGATGTAGTGCAGCAATCTGTTCATTTCTCTCCCTCCCTCCCTCCGTCCCTTCCTCGCTCCCTTCTTTCCCCCTTCCCTTAAATATTTCCTTCATCTTTCCCTCCCTCCTGCCCACTTCCTTACCTGTCTCCCTCCAACCAACCCGCCCCACCTCACCCCTCCCTCCTTCCCTTGCTTCCCCTTTCCTCCTCCTCCTAACCTCCCTTTGCAATCTCCCCAACCACTCTTTCTTCCCACTGCTACCCCTCTCTTTCCTTCGCCCCTTCTACCCTTCCTTCCCCTTTCCCTCTGCCCCCTCCTGCCCTCCCTCTGCCTCCATCTCCCCCCAACTACTTCCCTTCGCCCCTTAGCAACAAGACAAAGGAAAACCACAGGAAGTTAGAATAAGGTGAATGTCTCAGAAACTCACCCACGGACAGGTAAGAAAGAGAGGGAGGGGGAGAAAAAAATAATAAGACGGAAGGTAAAATACAAGGGGAGAGGAAGGGGGAAGGGGGAGGAATAGAGTGAGAGGGAGGACTAGAGTTAGGGGATGATATGGGGAGTAATGGTGGAAGAGGAGATAATAGGGTGAAGGAGAGTGATGGGGAGTGGATGGGGGGAGTGGAGGGAATGGGGGGAAAGTGATCGGTTATGTGGACAAGTTGTTGTGGTGATTCTTTTCATCTTTTTATCTTTCTTTTTTTTGTCTGTTAATTTGTTAGTATAATAATAATAATAATAATAATAATAATAATAATAATAATAATAATAATAATAATAAGAAGAAGAAGAAGAATTACTGTCTTCTTTGTTACCTTCTTTTTGTTATTTATCCGATTATCGGTTTAGTTGTTTACGTTTGTGCTCTCTCTCTCTCTCTCTCTCTCTCTCTCTCTCTCTCTCTCTCTCTCTCTCTCTCTATGATAGGTATGAGACGGATGACGAAATGACGAGAGAGAGAGAGAGAGAGAGAGAGAGAGAGAGAGAGAGAGAGAGAGAGAGAGAGAGAGAGAGAGAGAGAGAGAGAGAGAAGGGACACAAGGAAGCTCTACATGAGGGAAGGAAGGAGGAAAGAAGGGAGGAAGGGAGGGAAGGGAGGGAGGTAAGGCGATAGCGGTGGGACAAAGCGCCCTCCCTCTCCCTCTCTCTCTCTCTCTCTCTCTCTCTCTCTCTCTCTCTCTCTCTCTCTCTCTCTCTCTCTTTACCTTCCCCGGATATCCTGGCCTCGACTTCCGCTGTGATTTTCAGGTGAACACAGGTGCGTGGAGGAGGAGGAGGAGGAGGAGGAGGAGGAGGAGGAGGAGGAGGAGGAGGAGGAGGAGGAGGAGGAGGAGGAAAGTAGAAGGAAGGAAGGAAACTGAAGAGTAGATTGGAGTAGTGAGAGAGAGAGAGAGAGAGAGAGAGAGAGAGAGAGAGAGAGAGAGAGAGAGAGAGAGAGAGAGAGAGAGAGAGAGAGAGAGAGAGAGAGACAAAACACACACCCACAAACACAAGGAAAAAAAAATCAAGAAAAACAGCAAGAAAAAAATCACAAAAAAAAACACATGCCAAAAAAACAAACACACACACACACACACACACACACACACACACACACACACACACACACACACACACACACAGAGACCACAACAAGTCTTTCGGTTTGTTTGCGAGTTCAGCAGATTAGCATGTGGTTCTCCTCGCCTGGGGCTCAACGGATGGATGGATGGGTGGATGGGTGGGTGGATGAACTGATGCATAAATAGGTGGATGGGTGTTTGAGTGGATAAGTGGTTGAGTGGAATGATGGAATGGTGGATAGATGGATGGATTGTGAGTCAGTTGTAGTGGTCTCTGAATGAGTCTGGTTGGTGTGTGTGTGTGTGTGTGTGTGTGTGTGTGTGTGTGTGTGTGTGTGTGTGTGTGTGTTAAGCAGCTTTACTGTTTAGTTCGGTGTTTTGCACTGCCGCGTGTTTCTCTCCCCCACCCCCCGCCCACGCCCCCGCCACACCAAAATACTTCTTTGTTTGCGAACGTCATTGGTTGTGAGTGTGTTGTTGTTGTTGTTGTTGTTGTTGATTTGGTCTGTTTGTATTGATGATGATGATGATGATGATGATGATGATGATGATGATGATGATGATGATGGTGGTGGTGATGAAGTAATGATGGCAAAATATTACGTACAAAAACAACCTATAACCATCCATTATAAACACGTCTTACTTTCCTCAAACGTAATGAAAAAAAAAGAAAA